>NC_071466.1:96596103-96896103 GCF_028500815.1 Rissa tridactyla
AAGCACGATGCTGACAGAAACACCGCTCTGGCTAATTAGACAGAAATGAGGTTGTGTGCCCTCACCCAGCCTGGAGCGTGTTGGTGGCACCATACGGATTGGCTTTTCTTAACAGCCGTGGAAGAGCCTCAACCTCCCATCCATTGCTCAGCACGGAGTAACAGCTTGGACGCAACCAAAATCCCAAGCAAAATGAATTTTTTCTTGCTGCAAGTGCCTCGCACGTGTCTGAGGGAGGGCCGCTCACCTTTTTACCCCTGCTCTTTGCTGGGGGGTGCTGGCAGCAGACTTTGCCTCTAGTTCACTCTGTTGTTTGTTTGGCACTGAGCTCGGGCAGGAGGCTGCGTCATGACCCTGCGAGACATTTATGTAAAGAAAACTTCCTTCTCTTTCACCTACTAATTTCTTTTTTTTTCTTTTAGCAGTTGCGTTTTGCCTGTGGTCTGCTTTTGGCTTTTGCTTTTCATTTGCTCAGGTTTTGCCAAGATAACAGGCTGAGGCTGAGTAAGGCTGTCATCTCAGGCTGCAGCCTGGGAGGGGGAGGCACCACGCTAATCTCCTGCTCTCTGTCTCGCCTCTTGTGTCCAGAGGAGAAGAAAATGAAGCTGACAAGATTATCAGATCCCATATCACCCCATCAGAACTGGTCACTCTGCAAATTCTTGGCGATTTAATTCCCCCACTTAATTAGTTCCTCCTCTAGAAACGATTAGCTCACATTAGAGATGAAATTACCTGTTAATTTTCCATTTGATAATTAGTGCTCTTCTAGGCCCTGGTTAAGCTTTCTTGCCTTACGTCAGATTTGTTCAAAAGCAGACACTTAAGTCTTTCGATTTGGGTTTCTGTTAATCTTCTTGTTTCCCATTTCATGTGTGGGAAGACAGGCTGCCTCGTAGTCAAGGCAGGGGTCTGATAATGCCAAAGGGGCCTCCTGGAGAGGTGGTTCCTTCCCCATCTCTGCTGTGGACTTCACATGTGTCTAGGAAAGATGAAAGACCAAAAAAAAAAAAACCAACCCAAATTAACTACAGTGCAAAACTTCGACCTTTGCAGCTTCTGCTCCGCTGGTGCCCAAAGTCTCTGAGCCTTGATTTTTTTATCTGCGCGAGTGTTTGTCAGGCACAGGGCCAGGGGCATAGCGTCCTCGAACAGGGTTGCCGCAGCGAGGGCTGGCTGTGGGGGCTCTCACGATGGATGGGGAAATTTTCTTGGGGTCTGGTCTCTGCTCCTGAGGCTGCTTCTGCATTTCATCTACAGATTGGTTCAATGCGAAATGCAGAAGCTGTGCAGGAAACAGAAGGCAATGCTTCCCCCTCCTGCTGCCCCCCGGCATGTGTTTGCAAATCTCGGTGTCCTCTTTCTGTATGTTTCTGCCAGGCAGAAGCCTGCTGGCATTATTTATTAATTTTGCTGCACAGTGTCATGGTTTCGACAGGAGGGGGGGATAGTCCCCTTTTGATCCGTGCTAGTCCGTCACTTCTGTTGGTAGGGCACTTTAGGGGAGAGGGTGCTGAGGGTTTGTCTCTCCCCCTAAGGTGGAAAGCAGAGAGCTCGGACCTGCCATTTATCAGGCGAGTGCTCAAAAAACCTCCTGGTTGTACAAACCTTGGGTGATGTTGCTCATGTTAACTATCGCTGCATGCTGCGGAGCACAGTTTATCCCTGCACACTCCCAGGGGAGCCTCTCTTCAGCCTCGCTTGGGCCAGAGGTGGGAACATTTGCCAAGGAGACTTGCCATCCTCACAAGCGGCTGCGGGGCTGGGCTCCCGACGAGAAATAAGGCGGAGGAGTGCACGGTCTGTGAGCAATGTCCCAGTGACACCTGACGGAGTGTATCTGGACTGGGCTGGTTGGTCATGCACAGGCATGACGGAGGAAAGGCAAACGCCCATCTGACTTTTATGAAAAGGTAGGCATGTTCGATGCTTAAATAAATATGTTTAGATCTCCCCTAGCTGCTGCTGAAACCTCAAGACTCCCAAAGCACTTCTGTTCCTAGGTGTATCAAACATTCAGGCCAGGAGCCTCAAAAGTATTTCAGCTTCTGTGCTGCTGACATCCCCTCGTGTGGGGAAGGACCTACGCGTGCTCTTTTCCATACCCTGTGGCGAGGCCCGATGCTGTAGCCCTTCAGCTGGAGACCCTTGGGCAACATGCATCCAACCTGTAGCACTGGTAGGGTCCTTCAGACCTGATGGGATGCTCTGTCAAAGGCACCTACCGAGCATCTACCCAAAATATTGGACTGAGGGTGTCCCGACTTAGTGCTTTAATTCATCACTTCCACTCTTTTTCAATTTTTAAATTGCACTGCTAAAAATCATAGCAGCAGCCCCAAGCAATGAAGTTCCCCTATCACATTCAAGGGCAAGGCAAGCACTTCTGTTACACCAGTGAGACCATTGCCCTGGTAGGAGAGATAGGTTGTGGACAGGCTGTCACCAAATGTGCCTGAGCAGCTGCTGCGAACACTCACCGAGTGCCAAGGAGGGAGAGGATGTGTTTTGGATGCCCTGGAGGTGCTGCTGGGCAGCAGGGTGAAGGGACGTGCAGCCCTGCATGGCCAGGCACGCTGACCCCTTCCCTGTCCCACAACCTCATGTGCCAAATGTGCGACCCCAGCACAACACAGTAAGTCCCAGAGGAGAAGTGTGAAAGCTCTGCTTAAATCAAAGGGAAATAATAACCATAGTGAGAAATTCGGGCTAGAACACAGGTTCTTCTGAGGGCTGTGGTGTCTTGCAGACCACTGGTGTGATTTATTTTTAATGCTGAATGTCTAGCCCTCCTTCGCATTTCCCACAGCTTGGCTTGATCAATGCGCTTCTGCAGCATCTCCCTCCCCTGCCTCATACGCGTGGTGTTTACCTCTTTATTTTCTGTTTCCCACCATACTTGCAGAGCAGATGTTCCCAACTCTCTTGTTATAACTCAAATTGGACTGGGTAGCTCAAACAACTTGTTGCTAAAGCACAGCTGTTAGAGCGCAGCTTTTCTGACAAGTGCAAAAGAGGGTTTCCCCCGGCTTCTGCAGGCTCCTGTGAACCTGATGCAACCTGGATGGCATCTCTAGATGCACCCTAGAAGTGGTTAAGGGATTTGCAGGCTGCAGCTTTGCTGCTATCGAGCCAGCAGGAGTAGAGCTTTCTTTTCATGTTGCCAGTTGCTAGGCTTGGGACTTAGTGCCAATCCTATCTGAGAGCACAGAATTTGCCCTGCTGCAGAGGAGCTATTTCCTCCATCACTGTCGATTTGATGTCACAGAGAAAGCTGTTGCGCCCCTTCTCTCTGCAGCTGGCAGGAAACAAAGCCTTTTGCATGAGCAGAAGTGATGTATTTTTGCGATCCATAAATACACCCCAGTGGGAGGGATTTGCTGTGTTTGCGCAATAACACGGCCACGGGGGCTTTTTTGGTGATGCCTTGGATTGGCACTGAGAAGTTGGCAGCAGCCCATAAAATCACAGGCAGGGAATCAGTGGGAAACAGATTACGTGGGGGTAAATCATAGAATCATAGAATGGTTTGGGTTGGAAGGGACCTTAAAGATTATCTAGTTTCACCCCCCGTGCCCTGGGCAGGGACACCTCCCACTAGACCAGGCTGCTCAAAGCCCCATCCAGCCTGGCCTTGAACACTTCCAGGGATGGGGCATCCACAGCTTCTGTGGGCAGCCTGTTCCAGTGTCTCACCACCCTCACAGGGAAGAATTTCTTCCTAATATCTAATCTAAACCTACCCTCTTGCAGTTTAAAACTGTTGCCTCTCATCCTATTGCTACAGTCCCTGATAAAGAGGCCCTCCCCATCCTTCCCTTAGGCACCTTTTAAGTACTGGAAGGCCACTGTAAGGTCTCCCTGGACCCATCTCTTCTCCAGGCTGAACAACCCCAACTCTTTCAGCCTGTCTTCTTATCTACCACAGTGTCTGTTCCCCTCCCTCCCCCAAGCTCTGTTAGCTTTAGTCATCTTAGACTTGTGCAAAAACTCTGCGTACATCAGGTGGTGGATGTTTGAGTAGCTGCATTACTGTAGCTGGAGAATCTAAACCTCTTGCAGATGAATTTGCTGGAGGCTTGGAGAAAGCAGCACAGCAGACAGCTGCTGCCAGTTGCGCTGGCAGCTGCCAGAGCAGCTCCCGGCCCCAGCGACTGCTCCATCTCCCCTCTGGTGTGCCCTGGAGCGATGCTGGGTTTCTCACCAGAGTTTCACGCACTACGTGTTTGGGCTCCCTGAGTTTCTTTGTCCTTTACCCATGACACATCCTTTCTTAGTGGTCCAGCACATGCTGTTCAGGTGTGCTGTACTGTGTGAGGAAGCTTTGCTGATGCAGCTGCAGGGAGGAGCACTGGAGACTTTCTCATGCCCCTTTCCTTCGCTAGGAGGGGGTGCGGGTAAAAGATGCATATGTGGCTCTTTGTACTGTAGCATTAGCTGGAAAGAGGAGTTGGCCATAATGAACAGTTTTTCCTGAGTTCTCTTGCTGTGTTTTCAGCCCAGCCCTTTGACTGCTCTGGGCTTGATTATGCAGTGAATGCATTGCCATTTTGATTACATGCTCAGGAAGGCATGGTAAGTTCACTTAACAAATCTTCCACATCATCTCTAAGTGTACGCTGCTCTAACCTTCTGTTTAGTGTGCTGGTTATTATTGGAGTTTATTCCCGATTTGGTGATGGGTTCCTTTCCTATCTGCCAACATCTTTGACAGACAACAGAATTATCCTTTTAGATCTATTACCAGGTAATTACAGCTGCTTTGCATGATGGAGTGCTCCTTGTTACTTGGCGTTCAGAAGCGTTAGTCAGGCAGGGGAAAGCACCACGACAGGCAGAGCAAAAATCCCATTCCAGCACAGTTATAGCCTCCCAGATCCCTCGATCCAAGAGTCCCAGGGCTTCTGGCTAGTTCTCCCCAAGTACCTGACCTGGCTACAGAGCAGGGTCCTGACAGAAGTGCCTAAGTTAAGCAGAGACAGGTAAGTGATGAACCTGCCCCAAATGCTGATGCTATATAGTGGGGAGAAGGTGGCACTGATCCTGTCATGGAAGTGGGAGAGATGAATCACCAGAAGGTGATAAACTGTCTGGCGAGGCCTGGGAGGGCTGTTGGCTTGGATAACATATTGCCTGTTGTGTGTTTAGTGCAGAAGGGCTGCTTCAAAAGGTGTCGGCGGTGCTGTGTTTAAGTTCATTGTGCACTGCCCGTATGTCGCTGTGGATGCAATTTTATTAGGATTAATGGGCTCACTAGCCACTAAGGGGGACTTAAGCAGAGCTCACTGCTATGTGTCTTTGCTTTTGTGTGCATACCGCACAGCCTTCTCATTAGATAACAAGGAACTGCACGCAGTCACTGCCTTGGGCGGCAGCCTGTGGAAAGCATGGTGTGAGGAGTTAGGCAGGACACGAGCAGCTCTCTGTTTATGACACAAGACAGAAATGACCCCACAGATGCCAAAGGGCTGGGGCAGAGCAGCTGCCCAGCTGCTCGTAAAAGTAGCGTTGAGCCCGTACCCTCCTGGGCCTCCCCGGCTGTGCGTGCCCACACCACTGGCACCCTTGGACAGGCTTCAGCAGGGAGGGCAGGTTGGCTGGTACGGGTTGCTGCCAGCCTTGACTTTCCCTGTCCGCTAGCAGGGCACGCGAGCAGCAGCTGCCCGCTCGGCCGCACGCCAGGCAAAAGTGGTGATGCAGCACAGCACGCTGAGCCCAGGGCTGCTCGAAGGCAGAAGCGAGAGCAGGGCTCCCCCACACCCCACAGAGAAAGACGGGCAACACAGCCCCTGCTCAGGCCTCACCAGCTGCTGTTCATCCCTGAAATGAGACATCTGAGCGTGGCCAGCCAGTTTTAGAAAGAAAAAAAAAAGTGTAATAGAAGCCAAGAGTCACAGCGCAGATGTGGGAGATGTAGATTCAAGTTCCTCTTTAGCTTTAGTTAATACAGCTCTGAGCCCAGCTTCCTTCTCCTTCCCCAAGGCTACTTTGGGTATTGTGGGGAGTCACCCAGTAACCCCAAGGATGTTTTTCGGCATTGCATCCATATACATGTATTGCAATGGGAAGCAGGATCTTTTCAGGTGAGTGCCCGGCCCCTTGCTGGTCCTTTTTAACTGGAAATGTTACTGTTTGATTAGCACAAGTGAGATGTGAAACCACATCCACAGGATGGGCCAGGAGAGACCTCATGAGCTGGTGTAAAAGTCAGTGGCCTGGAAAGTCTTGGAGACGGTCTTTGTCCTGCCCCTGCCAGGCAGTGGGAGCATTTGACACTGATGGAGCTACAACCCCTCCCCTTGTTTCCTTGTCCCCTTTGCATGGGGTCTCTGTGATGTCTAACTAACTGGGCTGTCGGCAGAGGTTTGGGCTGACAGACGAATACATTAGCCTGCAGCTTGCTGTGCGCTGCATCTGCTTCAGTCTCCCTACCCTAGAGTGTGCTGTTCCCTTTCAGAAGATGTTCCTGCTGCAGCTGTGGGCTCCTGGGCCTCCGCTCCTGCTTCAGGGCTTGGCCATCGTGCAGCAGCTGGGCTGTAGTTTCAAATCTGGTGCCCACCTTGGCTGTCTCCTCTTTCTGCTGCTTTATTGGCTTTGTTTCCTTATGCTCCCTGTGGGTAAACGGCTTTTTGGTGGCTATTTCTTGCCAAGTGCTGCTGCTGGCCTCCCTGTCTCATCCCGGCTTCCTCCTGACATGGACCAGGTGGTGAAGAGTCCCCCAGAGTTACTCCTGCAGATGTTCCACAGTCAGCTGAGCCCTGAGACAAGGCAGCTGCTGGGCTGCTTTGCCCTTGGACTGGGTATCATGATGTGCCCAGCACTGTCTGTGCACTCAGTCTGTGGGTAGATGTCCACCCAGGGCTGTGTCTGCACTGGGGCCCAGGCTTCAGCAGGAAAATCTGGTTTTCTGGCAGTGCCCAGGTTTTTCTGGGAGCTGCTGGCACAAGGATGGGCTGAGGTGCCTCAGAGCTCACGTAAAGTCAAGGGATGGGGGGGTAGGCTGTTAACGGGTCCTTGGAGAGGGATTGTAGATACAGGGTCTCTTCCTAAGCATGCACACGGCTGTGCAACAGGTTGGGCTGAGGAAACCATCCCCACTCAGACCAACTCAGCAGCCAAAAACAAAATGCAGTTTTCACCTAGATCAGCTCTGCGATGGCAGCCCGCTGCTGGTGGTATGCCTGCACGCCTGCACCGCCGTGGGGACATGGATCAGGGTGGTGGCTGCTGCTGGGGTGAAACGGCTGTGGGGCTACTGTGTGCCTGGGCTACCCAGGCCAGAACGGTGAACACAAAACCAAGTGATGGGCTGTTCTTCAGTCTGTCATGTCTTGCCAGAGAAGTTGGTCAAAGCTTGGACAGTTTATGTACACCCAGCAGAACAAATCTGGACACTCGGCAGAGGCTGCTGCGGGGAATGAGGGGCCAAAGTTGGTCTTTGGGGTGAGATGGGTTTATATCCGAAGGGCTAAAATGCAGGTACCTAACCTTCTCCTTGCACATGGAGGTCTTTAGCTCCGTCCCAGGCTGCCACCACACCATTCAGCCCCCATGGTGCTGCTGGGGAGGCAGGGAGCAGCCAGAAGAGCTCCTCTCCAGAGAACTCACTGCTAAGACACCATCGTGCAAGCCCATGGAGGCTTTCCGAAAGCATGGCTGGCCAAGGCAGCGCTCACTGGCAGGGTCTCCTGGAAGAGGGGGATGTCCTCCACACTGTGCTGCCTAGTGTCCATCCCCTCCTTCCGACCCTGCAGAGGTGGGGAGGGGTGGTGGGACTGGCGGGGAGCGAGCAGCTCCCCGGAGGACCTCTGGCAGCACAAACAGGCAATGAAACACAAACAAACAACTCCATATTTGTCATCTGGCTTTAGGGAAGAAGTACAATGTTTTCACCTGTCATGGTTTTGGCCAAACTGGCCAATGGCCGGCGACAGATGCTCCCCCACAACCTCTCGTACACGGAGAGGAGGAGGAGAGATAAAGAGATTTACGAGTTTAGAAGAAACTAAACTACTTTAATGAAATTTTAATAATAAAATAAAAGGAAAATAATGAAAATAGATACAGTATATACAAAACCGTACCAAGCTCCCAGGATGATGTCACCGGCAGGCACTGGGGAAGTCCCAGGCTGGACTCAACGACAGGTAGGAACTGGGTTCCAGAGTTGGAGTCAGGAACACACGGATCGGGATCAAAGGCAGATGAACAGGTAGGGTCCTCCTCGGATATCGTCCATTGAAGGAAGAGAGTTGACCCTTTGATCCCTCAGCTTTTATACTGAGCATGGGGCAGATGGGATGGAATACCCTGTTGGTCCATTTTGGGTCACCTGTCCTGTCCGCTCCCCCCTGCAGGTGGGACCCCTCTACGCTTTTCCGCTTCTGACCCTCTAATGGGACAAGTAACGAAATTAGCTGACCTTGGTTGTTACAGCAATAAGTGTAAGCAAGAGCCTCTCTGCATACCATTCCTTGGCACAAACTGCCTTATCACTCTGAACGAGCCGTTTTAGACACAACATGCTGTTAATTTCAGAGAGATAGAAGAGGCCTAGCTAAGAAGTAAAATTACTGAACAGAAAGTTGGTTCTGTTTTGCCTCAAACCAGGACACCACCACATAAACACAGTTTCCCCAGTCAGATATTTGACCATACTGTAGCAGTTTTGCTCCCCTTTTTGTCCCTCTTTGCTCTTCTGGGACCAAGCTGCACCAGCTGCCGCCTCTGGCACGAGGCGCAGCAGCTGCCTCAGGGAGCCATTTTGACAGCCCGGAGATGCCATCGCTGGTGGCAGCCCTCCTTGCTGAGGATACACAGGGAGGACATCACAGGGAGCACCACAGCAGCTTTCCCTTCCCAGGGGTTTCATGAGGCAGCATGGGTCTTCTCCAGCTGGGGTGAGACCAGCCAGCCCGATGAGGGCACGGCACAGCAGCTTGAGGAGGGTGGGCAGGCTGCGATGGGGCTCCAACACCAAGCAGAGGGCCAGTGACAACGTGCAACCTGCATCACCCAGGCCTGTCAGGGACCCACGGCCATGGGCTGGGTTGAAATGGGAGTCCTGGGCCCTCGGGCAGGGGTGGGGGGTGGCTCCAGGGGAGACCCCTCCCTAAGATGGCTGTTGTGCCCTCAGGGCCCTGGAGCTTAACGCCTGAGCAAAGTCTGGGGGCCTGAGCCTCAGTCCAGACAAAAATGAAGACCCGCCTGCAGAAGAAAAGCTGTCCTCTCTTCTGAGCGAGGGAAAGGTTCCTAACTCCTTGCTCTTGAAGTCTCGGTTGCCTCCTCAGCTGCTTCTCCATCTCCTGTAATCAGCAACATGGTGCCTGCACCGAGCGCTATTTCTGGTGGTGGCGTAGGCTGTGCTGAAGTTGCAAACCCCAGCATGGCTGCGCTGGTCCGTCCGTCCGCTTGCAGCACAGCAGTTCCCTCCGTAGAGGACTCCTCCTCCCTACCCCAAACCAACGCCATCTGGAGCTGGGTGACGACCCTACACGCAGCCCAGGTCCCACGGCTGAGAAACGCTGAGGCAGCTACTTCAAAGGTCACCCCAGCGATTCTGTGAGGAGCAAGACAGGCTCCGATGTGCAACACAGCTGCTGCTGTGAGACGAGGGGAAGTATGCACCGAGCTGTGGCTGCTGTGGTCATTATTACAGAAGCTCAGGAAACCAAAGGCCCGGGCAGGCGGAGGGGCTCGGGCCCTCTGCGGTGCTGGGGCCCCACCCCCCCTGCACCAGTCTCATGAATGCAAGTAGCTCTTAGAGAATAAAAAACAGGGTAGCGAAGATGTTCAGTAGCCAGCGGAGTCAGGCGAGCAGCTCTGCCTCTTCACTGCTCAAAGGAGGGCAGCATTTGGCTGGAAGTGTCCGGACAGGTGATGCTTGGGATCTAGCTTATGCCAGGGCTGGTGTCTAATGATGTGGAGGTGTCCCAAAAGCTGCATGCCCTTGGCTGCCTTGTCATCCTGTTGGTGAAAATGGGCACTGCTTAGGGCCATGATGGCCCCACAGGCTAGAGTGGGTGAGACGAGACCTCTCTCACCTTCAGTTAGGTCAGAAGAGTCCCACTAGCTGTTTTTAGCCAACCTTTGAAAATAAAGAGAATATTTCAACCTGCATCTGAACCAGAAGTGGTGGCTAGTGATCATTTTAAATCATATGAGTGCTTGTTGATAAAGATAGGAGCTACATTTGGCTCCTTAACCCACTGTCACATGAAACGTCCCCGGCCACAAAGAATCGTGTTGTTAGAAGCAATGGTGCATCAAGTCTGTGCAGGCTTGCCCTCACTGCCAGCTCGCAAAGCTGTGCCAAGGCTTATGTCCCCAGCACACACTGCCGGAGTGGAGCCAGCTCCTCCGGTCAAGGCTGAATTCTCCAAATTCTTTCAGTGGAAGATCAGATGTAAACATCTATTTATTTTTTTTTCCAGTGTCATCATAGCTCTGCTGCTTTCTGGGCTCAGCTCCACTACTAGATTGACCTCTGGCTTCTCTGAGTTCCCAGAGATTAAAAAGGGCAGGACAGGTCATGAAGAAGAGCCCTTGGTGGCAAAAAAAAAACATTGCAGAGTTGCAGTAGCAAGGTCTGTAGCTTCCGAGTCTACTTCCAGCCCGGCAGCCACAGCAGCTTCCCAGCCCTGAGTGTTTGCAGCGTGCTCAACCCTCAGCATTACACAGCCATGAGTCATGCTCTGAAAAATGTTGAGGCATCGTTTAAAGCCCAAGTTTGTTTCTTTTAAGAATAAACGCAAGGCTTCTTTATGTACCCTCTGGTATTTAAGTTTTTCTACCTAAGATGACTAGAAACTCCTCCTTACCAGGCCTCTTTCTCACATTGTCATGCCCTTTCGGGAACAAGAATTATCAGGAAATGAATCAGGAGTGGCAAGAGCTGGCAGAGGCTCACAGGAGCTCGCTGGGTGGCAAGCTTGGTGCTCTGCTGAAGCCACTCGTGGGGGCGATGGTCCCCGACTGGCTGGCTGCCTGCAGCGGCAGACTTTCTTAGAAACCGTGACCTCAGTGTGACTCCCACCTCCAGCTCCTCTTGCCTCCCCCCGCGCATATGCTGAGATGTTCTTATCTTCTCGGTGCTGTGGTCTGGAGGTACACAAGGCTCCTGCCCATAGATGATGCCCAGAAATATAGTGTTGTAAGCCCTGGAGCTGCTGCTGGCGGCCAGGCAGGAGCTCCAGGTGTGGCAGCACAGGGTGAGAGGTGAGGCAGTTGCTGGGAGGGCTCATACTGGGGCAGAACATGGGCTGTTTCATCTGTTCCTATCTCCAGCCACAGTAGAAAAGGCCAAAGTGGGGCTGGGCTTGATCACCAGGCCAGCTGCAGCCACTGAGCTATGTATGTGGGATGCTGACGGCAGAGCTGCTGTCAGAAGCTCCTGCAGGAGCTAATAGCATCTGCGCTGGTCTACGGCGAGGCTGCCTGCTGTAGTAGCTCTTTGAGAGGTGTTCCCTGCCAGCCTTCCTCCAGCTTCTGCTAGAGCCTGCTTCGGCAGCATTGCTAATGACATTGCTGCTGCTGATTTTACAATAGGCACCTACTGCCATTGTCCTCCTCCCTACCCAAAAGTGACTGCCGAGGTGCATAGTTTAACAAGCCCCCTCAAGCCCCCAACCTACCAGCCCCCCGCTCCGTTGTACATGGCAGAGGTTCACAGGGTCCTTCTTAGGGGATGCGTTTTGCCAGGTCCCACAAGCTGCCCCTCTGGGGTGGGTGGCTCCGCAGATCACTAAAGCACTTTCCAGAGCTCAGAGGTCCTTCATGTCCCCTCCCCACCAGTCCCTAACTTGCAGGTGGAAGAAGAGCACTGAGGCACGGGAGAGCCCCAGAGCCTCAGCAGAAATGTGGTGCCTCAGTGCAGATCAGCCCCTCCTCGTGTCTGACGACAGATTTAGTACTGCGGTGCAAACCAAGCAGCAGGTCTAGTCCCTGGGGAGCTGCTGACTGATCACATGCCAAACTGTCACCAAGTCCCATGTACCCTCCTTGCCTACTGCCTCCACCCCTTGGGTACAGCATGTACCCATGCTGGGGAAATACTGGGGAAAAAGGATCTGGGAAAAGCACTTCCCCCTCCTCCCCCCTCCCTCCCCCAGTTTTCTTCGTGGACGAAAGGCCAGTGATCTGCTTTCTGCTATCAGACAGGTTGTGGTTTCCTGGTATTCCGGGACCTTCAGACAAAACATCAGCTGCCCCAGTGCTGGCGAGCGCCCAACTGGTGCCTCTTCTGTCCCCACAAGGTCTCCGGCAGCTTCAGTTCTGTGGTGGAGGCTGCAGCACCCCTGTGTGTGGCTTTGCAAATCTGTTTCCTCCTCTGCGCAAAGCAGCAGCGGTGCAAAGTGCAGAAGTGCAAAGCTGGGGAGCTGGTACAACATGTGGTAGGGAAAGGTATCCTTCAGATAAAATCAGTGCTATGTGGGTCACCCCCTTCCCTCCAGCCTGCCCCCCAGCACCAGCCTGCTTACACTCAATTTAGACAGACACGAATTTCCTGAGGTGCCAGCCAGCTGCCTTAAGACTGAGGGAAAGCCAAAACAAAATAAACCTGATGGAGCTGTGTGCTTTTTTTTGCAGGAAGAGCCAAGCAGCAGCAGGCTGGTTCCCAGCTGAATCTTTCCTGCTGTATCAAGCATAAATTCATCAGGTATTCCATTTCCTTAAAAAAAAAAAAAAAAAAAAAGCAAACCCAGAATAATTCACTCAGAAATAGAGTAGAGCTATTTTTCCCTCTGACATGGTGAATGCAATTACCTAAGGCATGGGAGGCTGAAATAACTCACTTATTCAGCCCCCACTCTCCAAAGAAACCATCATCATTCTGTCAGAAAAGGCTTTAAAAACCAATTCACATCCTGAATGCTAAAACATCGCCACATACAGAACCTGTCCTTATGATTTCCACGCACCAGCTGCAGCATCACAAGCAAAGCACGCACATAGGCAGGACAGAGTTGGTTATTATCCAGCCCATATACACCATGCAAGCTCCCTGTGTTTGCTGACCCTTCTCCCAGGGCTGTTGGCATCTCCTTGTCCTTCAGGAGCAATTCCCAGCGAAGTAAAGCTCACCGGCATCCTCTTAGCAGCGTGTGAGCCATGCTGGGGCTGGGAAAGTTTGCATGGGGGAGGAGAGTCCCAAGCTGTGTCGGTTTGGAGAGCTCAACGAAGGGAAACCATAAGCCCGTGCTTGCTCCCAAATATAATAACATTTGGGCTGCACCCTCCGCTTCCACCTCCTCTGCCATTATATAATGGGGAGTGGAGTAATGACTTTCAGCAATGCTGTCTGAATGGTAGCAATCCAATTCTGGACGGTATCATTTTGTTTGTTTGTTTGTTTGTTTGTTTGTTTTTAATGGCGGGGGGAGAGTAAGTTGGCAGAGGGGAGAAAGCGTCAGTTTGGTATGTCTGCAATCCCTGTTTTGCTTGGGGAGCTTTAGAGGACAGACACATTCTTCCATCTCCGCTAATCCTCCTCTGATACAGAGGATTTTCCTGCCATTAAATGATAGCTTGCGAGAAAAAAATGCCAACTTTTCAGAGACTGACTCGTATGGCTAATGGCAGCCTCATGAGCCGGAGGGAGGACACAGCCACTGCTGGGCTAGGTAAGCAATGTATCTAACATGATTTCTGTTGGGAATTTGAGTTTTGGCTGTTTGATGCTAAGCCGGTTATGCTCCTCTGTACCAGCACCTATTTCCTGGGGAGATGGCCAGTGTCTTACTGTTGGTGATCTTTTCCCACCTCAGATGATAGGAACCTGTCCTTGGCACGGCTGGTGGGAAGAATGCGGAGGAGCTTGTAAAAAGGTGTAGCACAAAGCTGCAGGATTCCCTGAGAAGGTCAGTGGTGGAAGAAAGATGCTCACCAGGAAGGTGCTGGGGACTTCTTCAGTTTGAAAGCATGTGGAGAAGAGCTTTTTCTTTGCTCTTCCTTTCTAAACACAGACCTTATTGTGGGAAAATGATGCAGGGAAATGACAGAGGATGAAACCTGTCTCTGCTCTTCCTGTGTGCTTTTAGATCCCTCAAGTTCGCTTGCCAGACCTGAAATGTCACTAGTGAATAATCAAGGTAATGTTTGCCATCATTTTAAATGGTGAGTATACTCTTATTCTGCGTTACCCAATAGTGGATTACAGAGATCGTTTGAAAAGGTGTAGGTTAAATACTCAATTATTGCAATCATTGTCTCTTTACCTTTCTGAAAACTCTGCAAACATTTTTTCAGTCTCTCACTCTTCCTTTCAAATACTGAATTACAGCAGTATTTAAAAGAGCAAAAGACATCATCCCTGGATGGAATTTTGTTTATTCCTTATTGCTGTATTTCACCCTTTTTCTTAAACCCCTGTTTGAGCACCGTGTGTCAATGAGTTGGAGGCATCTTCCAGCTCTGCCCTGTCTGCTGCCATGGTGTAAAAAGCAAAGAACATCTTTTTTTGGGGAAGGGGAAGGAGTAAGGAAGGAGAGGTGGGAATGTTTCATGCTGTGTTGGTCAGAGGAGATCTGGCCAACAGCAGAGATCTGAGGTCCTGTGCTCTGAGCAGTGTCTCTCCCAAGGGTTTGGTGGGGTTCCTTTGCAAGAAAAAGAGAAATTGCTACGAAGACTGCGGTGCTGAGGGGCTCCTCTGAGCTCCTGTTGCCAGGGGATTGTTTTCTAGTTGGATGGTCCTCAAGTGTTTGTTTTCTGTGTACTGCACAATGCAGAGAGACACACTTGTGAATAGAGATTTTAGAAGTGTGCTGTGAAATGCCACTAGCAAAAGACCCAAGTTTGGCACTGAAACACCCTTGGGTAAAAGGCGAACAGGCTGGCTACGGTGTGGGTACAGACATTTCCTTTATCAAGCAATTAGAGAACAAGCAGGGAGGGGAAGGATGGGACATGGTTAGCAGCGTGCTCATTCCTATGCTGCACACAGTGTACACAGCTGCTGGAGGAGGTCTTCTCTGAAGGCCAGAGATGTGACTGAGCTCGGGGTGACTGTAGCTAAACATTGAACTTGCTTGGGACAACCTCACATATAGGACAGCCTATGCACATATGCCCCTCTGGATGTCACCCTGAGCCCACATAAGGCTCCCGTTCCAGCAGCAACACTTGCATCCATCCTTTCCAGACAGCCACCTGAGGTCAGACATTTGGGAACAGGCAAATCCTTAATCTGTCTGGCCTTCAGTTTATGTAACTGCCCAACAAAAACAACATATGCCCCTGTTTGCAAGCAACAGTGTGATCTGGGGCAAAGGGTAGCGAATGAGGCAGCCCCTGGGCAGCCTGCATGAAGAAAGAGCAATTAAGACGGCGTCTTGTTCCCCCTCTTGTCCTTAGGCTCCTCGCCTGTTGTCTACCCAGGGCCCTGGCTGAAGGGCCCTTTCCTTTAGCCATGGCTGTTAGATAAGGGCTCAGGAAAAAGAAGAACATACAAACAAACAAAATGACAACCTGTTTAAAAGCCTTTCCACCTCTTAAGAGTCCTTCACTATCATTTATCCTGGAAGTCATGCTGTTTTGCTAATTCTTTAGTCACAATTACATAGCCAGATTTGATGGGACCTGAATTTCGATAAAGAGGCCACAGCTGAAGTCCTTCTGGGATGCTCCCTCCATGTATCTAAATCCTTCTTCTACATGCAGTGCTCAGGTTGGTTCAAAGAGAACCAGGCTGGGAAGCTCCTGGGTTGATGTCCTGTCAATAAGGACCTGCCCAGCAACTGGTTTTGCAAGTCTCCTGCTTGAAGAAGACACAGGCAGCATAAACTCAAAAATACAGTACTGTGCCTCTTGCATTTAAAAAGGATGGAGAAAGGGCAGAGCAATTGCACTTCAAACTGTAGTTTGGTCTGTACGTTAAAGCCTTAGGGGCTGCAAAAATAAAAGCTTGATGCTTCCTGGGATATCACCTCACAAGTTTGTCTCAATAAAAATGTCCATCGGGAATACAGCTGTAGTGGGCAATTGCTGCGCTGCAAATCGGTGGGGAGAGGCTGCCCGGCTGCTGGGAGTGTCCCTCTCCAGAGAGTCAGCAGGAATGTGGGGGAAACCCTCTTCCCTGTGCCTCAGCCCTTGGGGCTACCAGGCACGCAGCAGCAGCGACGGAATCCCAGCAGTGCTGTAATAAAGGTGGCTGTTGGTAAAGATGGTATCTCATGTCTTGTTGAAGAAAATATGAAAGGCTTGTGCTTGTGTGGGAGCCAATAAACTGCAGCAGAAAAACCAGTCAGTAGCAATACCACTGCTTCCTGCTGGTGACTACACGGAGAGTTCGCTGGTGTGGCTTCTCATTTTGTTGAGTGGCCGGTAGGATATGCCCTTGTGACCAGTTACAAAATGAGCTCTGCCTTCAGTTTTTCCTCTCTAATGAATTTATTTCACAGGTGTCTGGTTGACCGGATGCTTTTCCCCCACAAAAATGCCTGTCCCTGGAGACTGATGTCTCCTGTTCCTTTCATTCTTCTCTGATTTGTCCCCAAGAGCTTTTACCTTCTCTTCCTCTTTGTACGTCCACCTGCATGGGCCTAACTTGAAAAGAAACCACAACAGCCACACACCTCCCATGCCAGGCCGATAAAAGGACAAAGCAGCTGCTCCCATCAAGAGTAAGACATTGTCACAGCTGTCTTGAGAAGTGGCAAAACAGTAAAAACTGTGCTAGAGCTGCACAGTGTCTTAGCTATGGTGAGATCATGAAGAAAGCAGCTGACCAATATCCCTTAATTTGTTTTTCCTCATGCCTTTCTACCAAAATACAAAGGGAGTGTGTTTTTAAACACTGTACTGCATCCTTAGCAGCTGATAGTTCCCTTTCAGTGCTGCACCAGCTCATGGCTCTGGTGGAGAAATGTTAGGTTGAATGAACAAAGAAAAGAAAAAAGCAAAAGGCATGAATTTGATGTGCCCCAGGGAACTAACTGATCTGCCTTGCCTGCTGCCGGACACAACCCATCCGAAGCTGCTGGCCTTCGAAGCATATCTTGGCCTGCTTCCTGGCCAAACCATGTCCCTGTCAGCTTGCAGAGAGACCAATCACAGAGACACTGAGAAATACTTCAGTCTAGGTGATTCCTCATCTTGGGGACAGAAATTAAACAGAGATGATGTTCCAGATGACATTTTATATATATATATACTTTTTTATATATATATCTATATATACACACACACCTTCTCAGAGGGTTTAAAAACCCCAGTAGAAGACTTTTAGGAATCTTTCACGAGAGCTCCTCAGTCAGCATTGGCGTACAAGTAGTGAGTGGCAATTAGCCTGGCTAGAAGGAAGGCAAAGACAGCGTAATTTGTTTTTCCTGTTGTGATTAATATATTTTCTAACACCGCATCCTGATTCTCTCCTCCCATGCCTCCATGGGGACGGCGTGTTCCTCTCTGTCAGTGATCCTTTGGGTCCCCCACGCCCAGGCGGTGTGGGCCTGCGTGCGGTCCTGCCCTGCCAACTGCGTGTGCACCCAGGAGCGGAGCTGCTCCGTCCTCTGTGATCGTGCCGGTCTGGGGCAGATCCCTAGCAAGTTCCCTTGCGAAGCCTCCTCTATCAACCTGGACAAAAACAGTATCAAGTTCCTCTCCGAGAGGGCCTTTGGGAACTTGCCTTCCCTCAAATCCCTGTCACTCAACCACAACAATATCTCCTTCATCACCCCAGGGGCTTTCAAGGGACTGCCCAGCTTGACCGAGCTGAAGATGGCCCACAACGAGTACATTCGCTATCTCCACACGCGGACTTTCACTGCCCTCAGACGGCTGGTCAAGCTGGACCTGGCGGACTGCAATCTTTTCAACATCCCGGACAGGATCTTCATCGAGCTGCCTGCTCTGCAGGAGCTCTTCTGCTTCCAGAACAACTTTCGGAGGATCCCAGGTGCCATCAGGGGCATGGAGAACCTGACCCACGTTTACCTGGAGAGAAACAGGATCGAAGCGGTAGCCTATAACTCCCTGCAGGGCCTGACCAAACTGAAATACCTGAATCTGCAGGACAACAGGATAAATGTTATTCATGAGCGAGCTTTTCAGGGCTGCCAGAAGATGGAGTACCTGTACCTGAACGACAATTTGATCAGTGAGCTTCCAGAAAACTCCTTCGATGGTCTGAGGTGCCTGAAGATGCTCAACCTGGGGGGGAATTTCCTCAGGAATGTTTCCAACACCTGGTTCAGGGACCTGGGGGAACTGGAAGTCCTCTACCTGGACCGCAACAGGATCAACTACATTGAGGAAGGGGCTTTTGAAAACCTCACCAGCCTTGTCGCGTTGCACTTAAACAGCAACAACCTGACGACGCTGCCCTTTTCTGTCTTCCAGCCAGTGTACTTCCTCGGGCGGCTGTACCTCTTCCGCAACCCCTGGGAGTGTGACTGCCGCATCGAGTGGCTGAAGGAGTGGATGGAGAATTACAGGCTCGTCAGGGATATTCCCTGTGCCTCCCCCTCCTCAGTAGCTGGGATTGACCTTATGGACGTACTCTATGAGAGATCGCCAGAAGGTTACTGTCTTGACCCAGGGGAGCTAAACATCACATCTGAAGGCCCGACCCCAAGTGAAGAGCCTTGGTCTACCACAGAGAGCAAGTTCAACAGCCTTATCTCCAAACTCTTGCTCCAGATGGGTATTCCCGAAGAGGTGGCAAACACCACTGAAGTCTACAGTAACACCACACAGTTGGTTGGACTGACTGATGGGGTTTCTTCTGGGATGGGGGAAGACAGTGTCGAGGCTGTCCCCTTCTCTTTTTACCTCCCAGTACTTTTTACAGTGCTTGTTTTGCAGCACAAATAGTCCAAGGGCTGCCTGGAGCATGGGTCCTGCTTAAGCATTTAGTCCCTATACCTACCTAGTCATTGGGGAAAGGTTCGTATCGCTGGCCTTGGATACATATCTGGCTTCAAACTCTCCTGGGTTGGGTTGGTTGGATCTGGCTCCAGATTCCCCTGGGAGCTGTTGGGATCTGGTTGAAAGCTGAGTCCCACCCACTCTGGGTGAGAAAGCTGCCCTGTGGGGTCTCAGAGCCCCCCAGACACTTGCAGAGCTGTGTGGAAGACGAGCAATGAAAGAATGGCAGTAGGGTTGTTTCACTTAGAGACACGCGATGTCCCCTGCTGGGAGCAGAGAGAAGACGGTTCTGTGTGAATGGTGGTGCAGCGCTGTTTATTCCAGTGGGGCTGCCCTGGGCAGCATCCCGGGATGCAGCACTATCCCTAGTGAGAAGGAGAACAGCATCTGGGAAGGGCACCTGCCCCGGGTGGGTCTGGGACAGACAGAGTGTTTTGGCCATGACTACAGACAGGATTTTGATCCTTTCTCCCCCTGCTACCCTGGCACAGGTGCAGGAGAACCCAAGACAGACCCATGTTCGTCAAAACATTCGTCTCTGAGGAAAAAGCTATTGCAATATAAGAGTTCACTTATTAACATCTATTTCAAATGTGTATTTATTTTTCAATGAATCCATCATCTCAAGGAATATATTAGTTTTATTTGTAGATTATTTCATGGCATGACAGCATGGGCAGAGCAGGGAGATGACAAATGCAGCAGTAACTATTTTGTATTTCCACCACTAATACTGCATACCATGTCATACTACGTTGTACTAACCAACTATGCCGTCATTTTCTTTTATATGGCATCTTACATGTTTATTCTTTGAAATCTTCAGTGAAAGCTGCTACTGTGACCAGAAAGAATTAAGTTATCTCTATCAGAGCACATTAATAAAATAATTTGATATTTTGCTCTCAAAAATAAACTGCTCAAAAATATATTTT
Organism: Rissa tridactyla; assembly: GCF_028500815.1. Lineage (NCBI taxonomy): Eukaryota > Metazoa > Chordata > Aves > Charadriiformes > Laridae > Rissa > Rissa tridactyla. The sequence continues at coordinate 96,615,903 of NC_071466.1, forward strand.
CTTCTTTTGAGATCCTTGAATTACTCCGGTGGTTTTTTTGTAGGCTACTCAAATGGGTACACATGAATGTCCTTTTTATGGTCTAGAGCAAATGGCAAGCTATTTATTGCGGCATAATGAATAGACACTTTGACTTAGAACATGACTATGCTTACATTTATGCTAAGTAGCAATGCTTTATAAAAAGTGACTATATAGAAATACACTTCTGTGATATTTAAACTATATTCATTATACACAGCTTATCATACTATGGTGTACATGTTCATGTGAAATGATACAACATATACAATCCTTTATTACTGCTAAAATGTCATGAAATGGGAATAAAAATGAAAATGAATTAAAAAAACCCTTTCAAACATTTTCCTAAACCTTTTTTTTTCCCCCAATCCCTGCGTTTTTCTGAGCGATTCAACACAAATGTGACCTCCACCCCTGCCCCGGCTCAGTCCTGGTGGGTGCTGGAGCAGCAGCGGCAGAGGGGGAGCCACCCTGGCTCAGGTTTTGCTAAGCTGGTGGTTCAGCACGGACAACATGTTGGCTAAAAATGACGGAGGGTGGCTGCCCTTGTCTCTGCCCCTTCCCCCAGCCACACGCTGGTGGGTGCCCAAAAACCTATGCAAAGGACAGGCCAGCTCAAGAAGGACTTCGGGCATTGAACTCCTGAAAAATGGCGGGTAATGTACAAATTCAGTGCACAAAGACTTTTTCTTAGCAGCTCCCGTGCCCCCCTCACATCTGTGATTGGGAGTCTGGGAGAACTGGGGAAATAAATAAACTTTTTCAGAAAGGTCTCACTGCTTCAGCGAAGGTGCCCTGGGTCGGGTCTGTTCACCCTGGCCGGGCCGGGCCAGGCCAGCCGTAAGCCAGAGTTAATGCCCTTGGCCTCAAGCCGCGCTGTCACCCCAGCGCGTCTGTGAACAGGCCCACGGACGGTCCCACAGCCCGCAGGGTAAACATCTCTGTCGGAAGCCGACATCACCCCACGCACAAAATCACTGCGCGCTCCTGAACGCCCGCGGTGGCTGCCACGTGAGACAGGGAAGCTGCTTTTTTTCTTTTTTTTGCCTGCCCATTTTGCCAGCAAAAAGGTGGCATCTCCAGCGGCATTGAGCCACGTGGCTTGGGGCAGCCTGCTCTGGTCTGCAGCACCCTGTCCGAAAAGATCTACTGCTTTTGAATTAGCACCAGCAATGTCTAGAGGAAAGCCGAGTACAGGGAAAACCGAACCCTCCCTGTTGCGATGGCTCCTCAGCTACCCGTAGCTCAACCACAGTTTTTCCCCAGGGAAGGAGGATGCCAGATGGTTTGATAAATGCCTATTTGACCTGTTCCATGAACTAAATTCAATGAGTTTGGATTTCCAGGCTATTTACGAATCCATTAATCTTCTTAAGTGCTAAATTCATCTGTGTATTATAAAAGGCTGTTTTTCAAACCTAGTCCAGCCCAATGCTGTAGAGGCGTATTATGTTAAGGATGCCTTTACAAGAGCAGTATTTCATCCTGTCAGGGAAGGTTTATCAATAGGCTTGGCACAGATGGTAGGATATTGAGCACAAATGGTTTTATTTCACTTCCTGTAAGTACGGATGCCTCATGAGCGAATTGTTTTTATAACCCACATTTTCATTTTCATTTTCTGCACCAAAATACATTAGAGCTGAAGATTGTCTTACTGTGCAACTGTTGAATACGGGCTTTCACGTTAATTAGTGTTTCAAAGATGTTTCTGTGTCATCTGCAGGAATGGCAGATCTGAATGTGAAGCACCTTAAAATGTAGGTTTTTAGCAGAGATGGCAGTGTCAGGTGACAGACAAGGGGACTGTATATCGTACTTTACTGTGTGACAACGGGCCAGTGACCTTGGGCATCGATCATGTATCTTGTAGTCAAACACCCTAACTGCTTGCCCCAGAACGCTTTCCCCGTGCTGCTGTAATACAGCTGCGGCTGCCTAGAAAGTGCGTGGCTGGCATCATGATGCATGTAATGGGCTTTCAGCTTCCCTCCAGTAATGGGGACAGACTTCATGCTCTCCTGCTCCGAAATCCTGCTCCCCACTCTGAGATGAGCGATCAGCAATGTGCGTTTCCAGCCGTACAGGGCATCCGGCACGTGAGTGCTCCCAGTCGATCAGGAAAAGCCCGTGAGCCTGTGCATTTCTCTCGCTTTGCTCCTCTCGCCTCCGGGTTGCTCTTCCCTCATAATCCTCTTTGCTCAGCTCAGGCATTGGCTTTTGCATGCACTTACCTGGAAGAGCAGCAGCCTTCTGGGAAGGACAGTGAAGTACGGCCCCTCAAAAGCCCTGGCACAACTTCCAGCACTGCGAAAGCTTGGATCAGATGGGAAGTGCCCAGTTCATTCTTTCACGTTCCTTGTTTCTGAGCTCTTAGCAAAGGGCTTGTTTCACCGATTACATGGGTAGATGCCAACTCACGATTGCATATTTTTTTTGTCTTTGTTTTGAATCTATTGGTTGGAAAACAAGTTAAATTAGGGATCTGCCTTTTGCATGAATAGTTTGACTTTTTTATTTTCTTGGACAGGACTCCTGCTGCAAAATTGTGCTCCAGCTGGTAAACCCGAACCAGCTGTTGGTTACAAGTCCATGGCTCAGAGTCCCTTCACAAATCAATGCTGTTTTCAAAATCTGCCTCTAGACTAAGGCACCTCCAGAGATGTCAAAGAGCCTCAGGTCAAGCCCCGCTGAGATGCCAGTCTCAATTTACGCTGGCTTTGGGACGTCCATGTCACTGTGCCAGAGGCCGAGGTACTCATAAAGCAGGTTCTGCTCTAGGAGGGTGCGGTGCTGCGGGGCCTGAGGCTGTCCTTGGGCAAGAGGGCAGCAGAAGGGAGAAATCTCGAGTACCGGGAGCACTGCAGCACTGCTGGGGGCCACATCACCTGCCATGCACCTTGCCGCTACCCCCCCAGGAGCACATGGGCATAAAAGCACCACGGTGCGACTGCACTCACGTCCTCCACCACCCTGCTCTCTGTGCGCTGGTGACGGCGAACCCTGAGTGTCCTGACGGTGATGGGGTGAGCATTTCATTGGTATTCATGTAGATGTGCTTCTGCTGAAGTGATGTGATTCTGTGTGTGTGGGAGGACATCGTTCTAGCTCTCACCCGTGACATCCTTTCAGTAGGGTCCCAGGTTACAAAATCATTGCCCTGCACGGGCTCTGCACCCCTGTCCCAGGTCAGGCAGAAGCTGGGGTAGGTGCTGGTAGGAAACCTTCAAACAATTTTTTTTTTTTTCACCAATTGGTCATTTTTGGTTGGATTGACTGCCTGTAACCTGGAAGGCGTGGAAAATGGCTGAAAACATCTGCCAAAATGATGTCTGTTTGGACTAACTGTGAACATTTTCAGCAAAGCCCCATCTGTGAGAACGATGTGGGCACTCTTCAATCCTGCCCTCAGCGGGAGGCGACAGTCATTTACTTGAAGCAGGAGGGAGGGATGTTCACAAGTTGCCTGGTATTAGGATATGCCTCCTGCCCAAAGTTTATTCAGAGGGCTGGTGTTCCCAGACCGAAGCATCTGAGGTCCCGGGAGAAGGCAATTTGGTTTAATGTATAGTACATGTTGACACAGTGCTCTTCGCTGGTGCAACTGTATTTGACCGTTGCTATTAAATTAGAAAGGAGAAGCAGTCAAAGTAAATAGAAAAAAATAAATGACCTGATTTTGGGTATCATCTCTTGGTCTCAGAATTCTGCCCCCATGTTGCATTGCTAGGGGTCCTACTCAGTGTTTAATATCAACATTGGCTTTATGTCCCTTTTTGTGACTTTAAATTTACAGCTGCTGCCAGTAACCTCCTGTGAAAAGTAGCTATTAGTCATTTTGTTTATCTTGTGGAGTCTTACATTGTTTTTCTGTTTCAGAAAGAAATATGAAGTCCAGGGTAAGGAGAATCACTGTAAATAAAGACAACTTTTGGCTAGAAAGGCAGCAGATGGCAGCCAGCTGAGACTCAGAGACTTCATTGCCAGTTTTGAAGTGGGTTGTTGCGTATTTTAGCTAATTCTTCTCTTTACGACACCAAGCTGCTGGCTCCTAAAAAAAATTTGAGTTTTCCCCTGATAATTTTTGTGCTCACAAATTCAAGAGGAACCAAATTAACTGAGTTAAAGTTTCTTATTCCAGAAAACTGCTGTTCCTCCTTTGGAGTATATGAAGCCTTGCAAGAAAATAGCCTGTAATGATCACTGCCGCCCCAGTGCGAGCTTCAGAAGACAGGGCTAGTTTGGGTAAGAAAAAAATACTTTCTAGTTACATCAAGCATACCTTTCTAAATGTCTTTTTGTAGGGTCAAGGTGTGGATTTGTTGCACAAACATGAATCTTATCGGGTCCTTCCGCTCCCCCCCACCTGAATCTGAGAGAGACCCGTGGAGTTTGAACAATCTGCTACAGCGACCTCCAAAACAGGTTTAGAAGAGCTTTATAGAAAATGTTAGCCATGGAATAATAACCACAAATTAAAAAAAAAAAAAAAGGAAAAAGTACCACAAGTATTTAAAGAAAACCACATAGTTAATTTTTAAGCATAACAAAATAATCTTAATACTGAAAATACGTAAGGTTTAAGAAACAACTGTGTCAAAGGGATACTACCAAGTGGCCAGCTGTTGGACAAGCTTCAGATTTTACATGATGCAGATGCACCTATATGTCAAAACCTGACCATGCACGAGATGAGATAAGCACCGAAAGGTCTCTTTGTCTTGGGGCAAAGCTGGTGTTTTAAGCTCTAATATAAAGATGAATACAAATATGGCAAACAGATATTTCTGGTCAGAATAACTCTTGCCCAAAGCCTGATTTCATTGACCCTGTGGTTCGTTGAACTAGTCTGATCTTGTACTCTGTGGTTAGTTTTAGCCCTGAATGTGAAAAGTTCATTAGTCTTGCAGTTTTTCTCACCTTTTACCTTCACCACATCCTTTGATTTTTATTGTACTTCCCTCTTCATCTCCCTGTCTTTTAAGGACTGATTTAGAGTTAATTCTTAATTTGTACAGCATAAATCTTATATTCTGTATGACGAATCCCAAGACTCACCTGTCCCATGGTTTACTTTACGTGCATATTCTATTTATTTGCTTTTTGGATTAACAGCTAATTTCACTTCATGCTTGTTCAGCATCTAAGACAAGGGTTTTGACCTGTGACAGGAGCTTCTGGAGGTGGCTATAGGTTTGCAATGAGACAAGCTTAAGGTGTCCTTCTTCTGCCCCCGCCTTATTTCCGCCCCCCCGGCCCCCCCTTTCCCCGCTTGCAACTGCTTGTTCTGGTTCCAAGCCAAAACTTGCCCGTGCCCTCGCTGCGCTGCTGCAGCAGGGCTGGCTGTGCTTGAAACTGGACCGCTGACATGTCCCAGTTAAAACCATCATCCTCTCCCTCTCTCTTTTTTGATGGTTAGGAGCCCAACTATTTCCCCTAAAATTTTATGAGTCAGGTTGGGCATAAGTGGGTTAAACTGGGGACGATAATAAGAAAATGTAATTGCTATATCTGAAAGGGGGACAAGCTAAATTGGAAAGATTGCCGGTTTTCACCGTTTGATTTACTCACACCAGCATGGATCTGGTGTGAAGGTACAGGGGGAGATGTTCTCTTTTTTTGGGACCCAAATAAATTAACACTTGAATTTAAAAAACCCTTCAGCAAAATAGGCCCTACACTATAGTTTAAGACACACTGTAAAAATGCCCTTATTCTAGGGCTTTTGTCATTGTCTCTTGTCATTAGCCCTACTTAGTGCAAACAGCTTTTTTTGAAGATGGCGTCTTTGCAGCTCGTCTGCCTCCTCCTGCATCATCCCTGAACCAATACAAAAGCAGCCTCTGAGCTGGTTACTTATGTGCTTTAATTAAAATGATGAAAACGAAGCAAATATCTAACGACTGATCAGATCTGACTGCATACTATGGAAATGACTGTTGGGAGTTATCTGGCTTCAGCTGGAACAGGGTCAAGCCATGCCTCGGTTATATAAGAAAGGAGGCGTGCAATTCTGCCCAAGGACACAGAAGTTGTTGTGTGGGATCACACAACATGGAGCCGTAGTTGTGTGGGATCTTTGAACCACCGCAGCCCTGACACGCACGGTAGCCCAAATGAGGTGGAGGTCTCAGGTGGTGGCCCTGTTCTGCCTCTCTCCTGGGCTAGCGCTAGCATTTGCACAGCTGTGTGACAGCTGGATAAGGAACCGCTGTCCTTGGGTCAGCTTTGGACAAAACTGGTTTCCTGAACTGAATACTGGGCAATGAGAACACGGGGAAGGGGCTGTTCCCTTCAGTAGCAATGGGCAGTATAGGTCCACGGAGAGTATAGATCCATAGTATAGCATGGATTCCAGCAGCCGTGTGGACACAAACCTCACAACTCTGAGAACCTTGTCTCTGAGTAATGTGGCGAGGGCTGCCCCAGCGGGCGCTTAACCCCTGGAGGGAGGTGAGCTGTGAGCGGTTGTGGAGGAAGCAAACTGTGAGGCTGGCAGGAGTCAGGCCGAGGCAGACCGTGGCAGCCAGGTCTTCCCCACGCACCACGCTGTGGGCTGGCTCCCACACCTGGCCTGAAGCCACCTTGCCTCCCCTGTAACCGCTGCTCCTCAAAACCTCTGCACCTGGATGCGTACAGCCCTCCCGGGCAGGAGCTGGGTGGCAGGAGGAGCAGCGGAGGACAGGCAGCGAGGTCTGGATGTGGCAGGTGTTTGGTTTAGCTCCAGATGGGTGAGACGGGATTATGCTGGGAACTCTGTAGGACATGCCTGTAGCTGAGAGGACATGGACTGTGGGCATTAATTTTTGAATAACTGTTTTATTTTTTAATTTCTATTTTGCTTAGCCTGAGGGCTGACTCACGGGCACGGGGGTACTGGGGAGGAGGGAGGAGAGGTCTAGGGAGGCCCAAGCTTTGCGAGGGCAGGCAAGGGGACAAGAGAGGTTTCCTTGCTGCAGGCAAGGAAATACCAAGTGCCTGGTGGGGTGAGGACGTGCTGGATCATAGCGAACTGTGTGATGCAGGCAGGTATAAAAATACACATAACTCAGCGGGCTTTAGCTTTGTTTTCATCATCAAAAGCCCAGAAGTAAAGAGCACAGTGCCAGGAGTAAGCAAGTGGGCAAACAATGATAAATCAGTAACAAAGGACAACTAACTGTGTGCATATAAATTGGGATGGAGTTGGCAGTAGCAATTCCTCACCATGCTGAATGATTATGTCTCAATGTGCTCTGACAATACGATATATTTCAGGCACTATGTGGACAGGCACTTTCTTGATGTATGAGACTGCCAAGGAGTCAGAAGACAAAGTACAGAAATAAATGATAAACTTGCAATCAGACAAAGCTTGTTGTAAATATCTGTGCTGAAACAGGTGATAGATTGTTTTAACAGGCAAAAAGTAGCACTAAAATTTGCAGACGCAGAATTTTTTAGGCCAGCAGAGCTTAAAGTAGGTTTTGATGAATTCCAAATTACCTGAAAGCCAGGTAATTTGGAGCCATGTGACAGATACAATAGAGGTTGACATATGTAAAGGTAACGCATATCAGAAGACACACCATGAACTGCTCACAGGCATGGCTGGGCGCTTGGGGAGAAGATGACCTGAGAATTGCTGCGAACGGCTGGCAGATCAACTGACATAAACCAAACAAAACGCTCTATATAACAAAGACTGGGACAGGAAAAATCGTAAATGATAATGCAATAGACAATTATACCTTTTAGTAGTACATCCTGATATGGAATATGTCCAGTTTAGGTCTTGCCACCTCAGAAGAGACATAGCAGAAATAAAGTTTGGTGACGGAAGTAAACAAGATGAGTCATGGAAGTAAGATTTCTCATTAACCAGAACTGAAAAGACCAGTCTAGTTTAGAAGGAGGGGCCTAGAAGGTGGTAAGTCTTGTTTAGATGGAGAGACCTAGAACGGTGGTAAGTCTTGTGGGAGCTATGAAGCTTTGTCTCCTTTGGAAGTGGCTGTGAGCCAGCCGGTTAACCAGCATTGCACAGGTGATGGGCACCGGGGGTCACAAATGATCACAAATTCTAGAGATGAATGAGACATCTCTGCTCTGTGCCACAGAGCACAATGCCCTTCACCAGACAATGCCCTGGAATGTGGAGGTTCGCTTTGATGCGTGGAATGTTTTCTGCTTTCTTCCTCCTAGCTGTCGCTTTTAAGGGTGGAGCTGGGTTTCCCCGTTCTTGGCTCAGACCTTGTCTACGGTGGGTTCTCCAGCGACTGCTGACAACCATTATAACCGAGTCAAAAAATGAACTGCTGCAAGAAAACAGCTGTAAAGTTACCTACACCCACAGACTGCGAGGCCCCTCATTTTAGGCTCTGTGAGCAGCTGCCTTGGCACAGTGAAGCATTCCTGGTGAGCGCCCATTCCTGGTGAGCGCCCACTCTGAGCCAAGAAAACCCTCCTCCTTTCTTCCAGCCTTGGGAATTTCTCAGTCTTTGGTCAGTAGAAGATCTTAACAAGGACACTGCCCGTGCAGCTTAGTATTAAAAAAGCTAGTTAGCGTTTAACACCTCTGATTTAAAGACTTGCATACCTACGTCTCATAGTGGAAAGCTCCCTGTCTTTTGCTGAGACAGTGGACCCAAACCCGTATCTACAGCACCTACTGAAATCCAGATTTGCGCACCACCGAATGTTACTGTGATGCGTTACTGATGAAACCCCAAGTTACTTTACATGGAACGTGCCTGCAAATGCTGCTCAGTGTAAACGCACTGAGATTAAAAAACAGTTTTAAATACTTAATTTTTGTGTAAGCCTGGGAGGGATTCTTCAGCATCCAGTATCATGTACTGTTAACATCGTTGTAACCTGTTGATACTTCTTGTTAATTAAGATAAAATATTCTACAAAACTATTAATCAGCCTCTCTCCTCCTCAACTCTCTGTGGCTAATATGGAAATGAATCTTAAAACACCTTTTGTAATAAGATACTAAATCACAGAATCACAGCATGATAGGAGTTGGAAGGGACCTCTGGAGATCATCTAGTCCAAGCCCCCTGCCAGAGCAGGGACACCTAGAGCAGGTTGCACAGGAACGCGTCCAGGTGGGTTTGGAATGTCTCCAGAGACGGAGACTCCACCACCTCTCTGGGCAGCCTGTGCCAGTGCTCTGCCACCCTCAATGTAAAGAAGTTCCTCCCCATGTTTAGCTGGAACTTCCTATGTTCAAGTTTGTGCCTGTTACCTCTTGTCCTGTCGCTGGGCACCACTGAAAAGAGCCTGGCCCCATCCTCCTGACACCCACCCTTTAAGTATTTGTAAGCATTGATAAGATCCCCCCTTGGTCTTCTTTTTTCCAGACTGAAGAGACCCAAATCCCTCAGCCTTTCTTCGTAAGAGAGGTGTTTTAGTCCCCTAATCATCTTGGTAGCCCTTTGCTGCACCCTCTCCAGCAGTTAGTTCCCTGTCCTTCTTCAACCGGGGAGCCCAGAACTGGACACAGTAGGGGCAAGGCACATCTGCCAGCTGCTAGGAAAATCCATCTTAAAATCAAGTTTCCGAGTGCGGTGCCACCTGCTCCCCTTTTCCCCAGTAACACAAAGATGGACCCAAGTATAAAGCAGTTCTGCTGGTTTGTATCTATTTGAATTTCTTTTCATGTGTTCGATGAGTTAGTCCCATAACAGACCCGGGCATGGAGGTGTCCCGCCTCTGCTACATCTCTTTTAAAAGCCTGGTCATACTTTTGATGCATTCCCTGGTTTGTTAACTGTGACATTCAGTACAATCCACGTGTTGTCTCTGCTATTTTCAGGGCTTGCCCCCCCACCATGACTATTTTGTGAAAAAACAGTGAAAGCGAAGACTCCATCTGGGTGGCCAGCGATGGAGAAAACCAGACACATGTTTCAGCTTCAAGATGAGTTTCGCGTAAAACCACAAGCAAATTGCTCCCTTCCCCGTGGCTATTTCTTTATGTGGATGGAAAAATTAGCTATGGCTACTGACAAGGGAGAACTTGCAATTATTTTCCTAATACTCAACATGAACCCTTTCAATGATGAAGTGTGGAATATGCTACTAGTTCGGTTTTCTTCCCCAACACAAAACCGGGCTCAAGTTACATACTAATCATAAGAACATATGGTAGAGATGTGGCCAAATTTTATTTGCTTGTTACTAATCTTCCCATGGCAGTCACTAAGAAGGGACGCAGCAGAATGCATGGGCGTGCACAGACACCCCGCCTTTAGTTTTTCTTAGAAAGTAAAGGTTAAGACTACATGAAAACGATTAACTTTCTGTCTAAAATCTTAACTGAGATTACAGCTACAGGAAACACATTTCCGAGGTAAGAATTAATTATTTATGTTATGTACAGGCCTGGGAAAGAGGCTTTAAATGCCTTTAACTCTGAGGCTGAATCAAAAGAAAAAAAGCTTCTGTACTTGGTTCAGTCCAGCTTTCACAGGATTGGAGCAGGCCTACTAAAAATCACTAAAGGGGGGAAGAAAGTAAAAATTACTGCAGATGCACTAACTGTGTGTATTGTTAGAAAAAATCCACTGCTCTCTAACTGAAGCTTGTGCACCCATCCTCATGGTGTGCACACAATCATTCAGGAGAAGTTACTTCTGCCCTGCTTGTCTATGATGTATTTCCCGTTGTGCGGGTATTTTAAGTTATATGTGACTATTTGACACAATGCGGAGCAGTGTCCTTGGTGCGAGTTACAGGTATCTCTTAGCTTATTAAAAGTACTGAATAAACTAGTCTGAGAGACAGGCTTATTAAGAAAATGAATATACATAAAGAAAGCAGACTTTTTGTGGTGTCTGCTTTAGCTCATTCTCTGTCAATTTAGCTTCTAAAAACAGATGACTCTTTGGCTAGTCAGTCAAGGAATGTACTTTTCCTTGAGTTTTCACAAATCCTCTTCTACCAAGGATTTTAAACCCTGAAACTGAGTTCTAACTGCCTTCATTAAAGATGTTGAGAACTAAATGCAGGGAAAGAGAACGGGACCAGGACTGTTTGCACCTAGTATTTCAATCTAGATTTGCAAAAAAAAAAAGGGAGCTTTGGCAATATTTCCAAATATTTGTTTAAATAATAGCACTCTGGAATAATTTCCTTAGAGAAAAGAATAAGAATGAAACAAATCCTGAAGTTAGTCCGTGCATTAACTTTTCCTAATGGCTCTAGTATCCAGTTCTTGAAGTACACACTCTGGTTCAATGCGGCTCAGGCTGTAACGTCTCGTCTTCTATGTTGTCCTTTCAAAATCAACCGGGTAACCTTGCTAACAAAGTTTCTGAACTAGGTAGCAGTATTTTCACCTAGAGGCTGGTGACACAGCATCCTTCTTGACCCAAATCAAATAAAAAGAAAACCAATGCTAAAACATATGGAAGAATTCATATTTGGTGGAGATTAAAAATGTCCCTCTGATTGTAAACAGCTGCATGCTGTGGGCTGCATGACAGTGGCTGGGGTTGCCTAAACTAGGTTACCATTTCCATGCAATAATCTTACCACTCTGAGACATTGAATAACCTAGTGTACTTTTATTAAGTAAATGGAAGCAGAGGTTAATGAACATTTATTGGACCAACTTAACACCTTGAAATCACAGGCATCAGTCAGACTGAGAGGCAGCATACTGGTAAGATCAAGTTTTCTTTACAAATCTATGAGCCCCCGTACAAAAATGAAGTATAAAAGGGGCAAACAGAAATATTTGTTTCTTCCCAATCCCAGGGCTGCTTCTGAGGTCACATTCAGCATAGATTTAGAGAAGTCCAAGAGGCGCTCTAAATTATGCAGTGATATTTACAGTACCAGGAGGACCCTTCTCCAGTCGGAGACTGAAAAAAAATTAAAAAATCACAACATTAGCTCTGCACCTGCATGAGTCTTCCCTATGCGAGTGAAGCTTCCAGCTGAATTTATGGCAGCCTTTTGCCCTCTATGTACCACACAAACAACATGGATGGAGCAGAAGGGTTTAGGCCGGGCAGGAGGCAGGGGAGGCCAGGTGCACGGGGCAGACTGAGGAGTCCTGGGCTTGCTCTGCGCGTCCTGGGACTGTGCTGAAACCGGTTCCTGGAGCTCAGCGGGCTGCGTGGTTCAGCTGTACTTAAAGCCTAGGGGGGTTCCAAGTTAATCTTTTGCTACTGAAGGTTCCTACAAGGAAAACAGTCTGCGGTAAAGAGGAGGCAGGACAGTACGCTAACTGATGTGCTTTACAGTTTTTGTCTCCTGATAATAGGCTATTATACAGTGAGAATAAAAGGCCCAAAGCTCTCCAAGTTACTCTTTCTACTGTGTAATATTAACTGAATGGTAGCTCCACTTGAGAGAAGAAAAGCGTATTAGTTACATTAAATCACTACTTACTGTCATCTACATAAGGCAGAAGCACCCTCATGGGCCTCATGAGTTTTCTATCCTTTCAGGCTGGATACACAGAAACTCCAAGAAATTCACAATAACAGAGTCAAAAGTGTGTAGTCAAAACATTTATGGTGGACTATACCCAAATTATCAAAATTACTTTACCTGTTTAATGTCATAAACATTTGAGATGAAGAATGTGTCACTGAAGTCAGACACCAATGCTTACCAGAGAAGTAGTTTGTATTCCTAACACCAGAAACACTCCACTGCTTGATTTTCAGTAGGTCTTCTCATCTTTGTGCTTTACTGGGAAAAGAGGTAGTTTTGAGAGTGAAGCAACCTGTCACTTCGATGAGCTCAGCTAGAGTGTAATACTCCCATTGCAAGAGCCGATTGTGTGCTGTTCCTGTAGAACACCTCCTAAAGTTCATCCAGGACTAAAATGAGACGGCACAACTGCTTGAAAAATTACCTCTTACTCACTAAATAGTTCACGGTTTGTACCTATCCCCTTTTACAGGGGCTAAATTCAGAACAGATGAGCAGCTACTATTACTCCAACAGGTTCCTTCTTACTCTCTGCCTTCCCTACGTGAGGCCCATACACATTCTCATCGGCTGTTTTCCAACACTCCGCAAACTACAAACTCAAGGTACTTGGTTACGGTACTTGCTTTGGAACGCGATCACAGAACTGTGATTCCAGCGGTAGCGTAAGTGGGTTCAGCAGGTAGGGTAAAGAGATGGATCAAGTTCCCTCCTGCGCTGCAGGCTGGGCGCTGTGCTGGGAATGCTGCACGGAAGAAACACCCTGCCCGACCTGGCTGTTTGGAATGCCTGGCTGGACTGAGATTTCATCCAAGGATTTTTATGAGAAGGACCGAGATTTGACCACCTAACCTGCAGTAGGAGAAAACTGCCAACCTATGCACTTTATGGTAATGACCCCTATGATAAAGGTTTGACTGTGAGAACCTTTTCCGATGACACGCACAGTGTTGCCAAACAACTGGAACAGCCCACAGATCAATTACAGCTGATGATAGTTCAACTTTGAGGATAAGTCCTTTGAGAACACTGTATCATTTTAATCTAAACACAGAATGTCATACTATACACAGCAGCACAGCCGACCAAGCTTTTGAAATAAATAATTTTAAGGAACACCTCTTGGTGGCAATGCTCGCTTCTGTTAACCATTTTCAGAAAAAAATTTGCAAACCACCTGGGCCAGTGAGAGCAAGAAGAAGGGAAGCAAAGCACCAGGTCAGCACGTGGTTAAATTTTCTTTCTTGGGTCTGCTCTAATTCTAAATTTGTTCAACCTGAGCTCCTGGAACAGGCTGTGCCCCTGGCAGGGCTTCCCTTAACAGACTTTAAGAAACCTTTTCTCACTGCAAGAGTCACTGATTTGTTCTTGAAACTCCCTGTGATGAAATGAAGGACCCAAAAGCATTTAATTGTTGAACACATAAAAGGAAGTATATTTAAAATAAAAAAAATTGGTCAGACTGTAGAGTCAATTACCATTTTTAAAGGAATTTACAGGGCTGTTGCAGATGAGTCTTTTGGAATAGTCAGTTTATCGCAATGCCTAAACTGGTTTCTTCATTGCACAGTATTTTCTTTTAAAATGTGTGCATTTTTTAACAATTACATACATATTAAAAATCAGCATTTCTTTGCTTAAACTTAATTAAAACGTTAATACTCTCAGACAACACAGATCTGAAATGGTGAAACCAGTAATTGCCCCCTCCCACCTTACAACAAATTAAATTGAGACAAAATTACAAACACATTTCACTACATGATTATTATTAATAAAAATCAGTTTGTTTTTTTTTTTTTTTATAAAGTTGCCCAAAATGCAAGGGATGTGCATAGGTTTACAACTTAGTCAGAATAATATTTTACTTTATTCCCTTGGGTACGTGTTCCCATGAACGGAATGTACTTTGCTGTAGATTACAGGTTTTTTCAACACAGATACACCAACGGCATGAACGCTTGCGACTGTCCACATGCATTAAGAGTCAAGACCCAATTTCAAATTTCTAAAAGTTTTACAGAGTTCTTCAAAGAGACAGTATCACATTATCTGGATGTTACACAAAAGTACTTAAAAATACTATCCTAGAAAAAAAAAAAGCAAAGAAAGGCCTTTAAAATTTATGAATTTGTTTCGTAACCACTAGACTAATTATTTCAAATAAATAAAGGAAAGCAAAGTATTCCAATTCATAAAATCAGACCCTAAAAAGAATGTAGTGTTCCACCCCCAAGTTAAGGTAACAGAATCATATTATTATTACTATTAAAATAGATTATAGAAAGCAGCATCTATTTTGTGCAGTTTTTAGGGGCCCTTGAAATAAAAAGCTATGATTTCCAAAAATATAACATTCCAAAGGACTGAATAATGCATATATTTAAAGATACATTTTATTAAAGTTTAGGAGAAATGATTAAAAAAAGATACTGTCTCTTTAAATTAGTGTTTAATTTGTTTTTCCCCCTCCTCCTATCTATTTGGACATGACAATAATTATAAATTTAGGTCACACTACATCTAGGTAGTCTCTAGGGGCCAAGACCTGTT
The DNA here is from genome assembly GCF_028500815.1 of Rissa tridactyla. NCBI lineage: Eukaryota > Metazoa > Chordata > Aves > Charadriiformes > Laridae > Rissa > Rissa tridactyla. The sequence continues at coordinate 96,630,915 of NC_071466.1, forward strand.
GACACAAGGTCAATAACGAAGAGGTTTTCCATGTATGAGGTGGTTCCCAGTAATGACGGATTTTTTTAATTTTTTTTTTTCAATTCTCTCGTGACCGGTCTAGTAGACCCAGGAGACCGGGACCCACTGTGAGGCTGTACACACAAGCTCGATGGCTTCCTCCAGGTGCCTGATAGTTTCATCAATTTCATTGTTGATAATTGTTAGGTCAAAGTAGTGTGCATATGTTCTCTGTAAGATTTCGGACTCCTTCTGCAGGCGCTGAAGAGACTCATCCTGTTTGGCAGTCAGGAAAGAAAATGGGAGAGAGAGAAGTTGGAGCCTTTCGTACTCCTCTACAACAGCTTACTAGCAGTTACTTACAGAGAAGGAAACAGGCTAAAAAGTCTTAGGGAAGCCTAGGTGGTTTTCATACCCCACCTAAATATATGGAAACCACATGGGAGAAATGGCACAATTTCTCTCTTGAAGCTGACATTCAAACGGCACTCAAGTTATTGATGTTACTTGAGACAAAACACAAGTCTAGCACTAAAAAAGCAAGGCAGAGGATGGACGCTTAGAAAAGCAGCACAGACATGAGCAGCGGAGACCGTATATGAATAAAATGTACAAAGTGCACAAATAAGAGCTATCTGGCCTACGTCCAGGTAAGAACATGAGAAACAGGAGAGAGTATATTGTCAGGTATCAGCTGTTCACGGTTTCGGTTATGTTTTCTGTTCAACATCAGTCTTCTGTGTCTACTTCCTTTAATAATCATTTACTGATAAGGAAGTTCTCACTCCACATTACTTTGCGGTTCCTATTTCAGAGCATGCCATTTCCAGCATCTCCTAGTGTGAGATCCTGAAGATGAACCACACGGCCCGCACTCAAAGGCCAGTGACGGCAGACTGGTGCTCTCCATGGCTTTGGGTCAATGTCCTTACAGAAGCACGTTCATCCGACTTTGTGGGTGCCCTGCTTTGGGGGTGTGCAGCCAGCAACGCTACAGCGACGGGCTTTGTTAGTGAGTTCTGCCTTTCTGAGAGTGCGGGATTGCAAAAAGGCTCCTTTCTAGGGCTCTGCAGCAATTACAAGTTTGAATTCTCTTCCTGAAAATTCCCTTAGAAATTAAAAAAAAAAATCACTTGTTGCTTTCGGGAATCTCGAAATAGCCATGGGAAGGTAATCAAGTCCTTCCTGCCCCACAGGTTTGGGGTGGATATGGGGCAAACTTACATATGAACAGTACAGGCTCCTGCTGCTCTGGAGTATCTGTAGTGTCACCCTACTTGATCAATCAACTGGGATACACTTTGTTGTAACAGAGTTTAGGCTGCAGGAAGTACAGACACAGTGCCCAGAGCTGTTTTCACAAGAAATTATTCTGGGAACAGAGTTTTATTCAGCTGATAAGAAACTTCCCCTCTCCCCTTTTTTTCTGTTTAAACTTCCCAAGTATTTGTATTCACAGTGACAAGTAGCTGTGGAACAGCAGCTTTCAGGTCCTCTGAAGGGAACAACCTCTGCTGAGACAGTTCTCCTTCCCTGTAGCTACGAAACCAACCACTTCTGGAGGAGAAGTTCTGCACCAAAGTTACAGTTCTGCTTCTCTCCTGAAGCTGTAGCCTCAAATGAGGGGGGAAATGCCACCTTCACTTGATAATCACCACAAATTTCATTCAAAGTCCAACAAATACTCCTCACATGTGCTTCTGTACAAGGGATGCTCCTTTTACGGACCATTACGCATCGCTGGTAATGCCTGGAACTTCCATAGAAAATACCAGTGCATGCAAATTTAATTTATGCTATTAACAAACTGGGGGATATATGGATCAATACTAATATTAAGTATATTTGTGGAACATTTCATATGGCCCAGTGTCTTTAAGCCAAAAAGCTAGTTAGGTAAACTGCCAACTTCTCATAGATTCCAAAAGAGACATCAATTTCTATCAGCAGGGGATCTAAACTTTTCTTTTTAAATTAACCTACAAAGGAAAAACCTCATACTTGTCAAGCAGAATATTTTCAGTACTTTAAACGTATCTTGCTTTAAATTTTATATTTAAAGCCAGTTTTAGCAAAATCATATTGCACCTTTAAAAGAGTTTTAATCTCATGGCACAAAGCTAACAGTACCTGAAAAACCCCCATGAAGCCTTAGAACTGTTAAGTCGTATGTAGCTTTTTAACTGCTGTTCAGATTTCCCAGCGTCACCTTTACCTACAAGTATGAGAATGAACTTTTCTCACTAAAGCATCTGTCTTACTGTGACTGACAATAAAAATCTGAAAAACTTACGGCCATCTCATCTTAAAAAAAATAACTGGTAGATAGAGAAAAATGAATACTAACACTTAGCTTGCACGCATAGCTAAACTAAGAGTCTCAAAAATTCATTAGATTTTAATATTTTTCTGACTTAGTTTTCCTAGATCCAACTTCACTGGGATCAAAGTGGGTTGTATTGTGGAATATCTAAATTTTTTAGCCTGTTAGGAAATGTAAAATATTGCTTCTTTCTTATACTTTTAGGGGCAGTAATGAGTTTGGGACAGGCAGCAGATTTCAAATAGGTTCAAACTTGAAAATGTTCTGCAAAAAGAAAAGAGATTACAGTTCTTGATTTTTGTTTTATTCTGGGACCAAATTTCACCTGTTTGTGACAGAGTATCTGTCTGTACATTCAGAACCATGTCAGACTTGGCTAAGTGTTTCCTCTGTGTCTGTCAGTGACAAAATTCATCTTTGAAGCTAACACTTCCTCAAAATTTTCACAGTAGTAAGTTCCTCTCAGTTTCTCTAAAATTTCTTGATTAGATTTTGAATAGCAAACATCCCAGATTATTCTCCAAGAATATTCTCCAGCAGTTGTGCTCTCAATAGTGTCAAGAAAGAAGATATTTATCAAAAATGTTCAGCTAGCTGCAGACAGACAAATGAATGACCACAACTTTGGTAATTTCACGTTTGGGAGCAGAACATCTGTCTTTCCTTCTCCCCTCAGCCCTCATGCAATAGGCATTTTATGTGGGTCTGGTTGCAACGTGTCCATTATTGAAACAGGTTCTTCTTTCCTGATCACCAGAATTCAGTTCACTTTTCTGATCTTCTCTCCTTCTCCACCACAGCTGGGACAGAAAGGAGTGAAACATGGCTTTTATCCACAAATCTCTCCCAAGTGCATAATGGCCACCAGTGATATCTGCAGTCTCTGAGGGCTGGGTTTTTTTTGGCCTTAAAATACATAGGACAATAGCTGCTGCTTGTGACAGTCAAAGCACAGACTAACAAATTACTAATATTCCCTTCTAAGGCTGTGAACAATGTATAAACACACCATCAGGCCTCTGCCAATTTTGCTCCAACAGAAAGAAATTCTCCTTAATTTAAAAGGCTGGTGGACTGCAAACTTCCTAAGAAAAATTCCTTTTATTCTTCGGCTGTAGGAAGGGAGAAAGCATAGCTAAAATTCAGAAGAATTTGGCTCAATAAAGATTTACACATGGCTCAATAAAGATTTAGATCAAAAAAGCGGAGCCTGCAAAATCCTCTTTGCTCTTGTCTGGGCAACGGGAGGTAGAAAACAGCTGGAGGAAAGAGGAACTACTACAATGTTTCCTGATATGCTCTCTCCTCTCTCTGTTTTAGCACAGCTATAATCTGATTTAAGTTTCCTTTGTGATCAGACAGGTGGGTACACTCTGGGAGATTTCCTATATGACTTAAATTGGTTTTGTGCTTTGCAGAATTGCTCATAGTGCACCGCTCTATTCAGTTGGAAAGCATAATATTTTGTCTCCTGACTCTTGCTGTGTGTCCTCGATTATTGAGATATTTTGTGTGGTCTATGATAGGCTAAAGTGTCTCAAGAGAGATACTTTTAAGATCAGGCCTCTGCACTGATTTTACCACAAAATTCAGATGTACAGCTGTAAGAGTAGAAATTTTACTCTCTAGTTTCTTTTTACTAGCAAATAATTTTAGCGCAGGTATCTGAAGTCATTATTACATTACATTTTTATTCCAATGGAGAATGGGAGCGAGCGTATCTACATTCTAAAACTACTGAAATAACCAGGACTACCTTGTCAGCCCCTAGCTGGTACTTACAGGCAATTTTCTGCACCATTTTGGCAGCTATGTACAATTAGTACGAGTGCAGGAAAATGAAAGAAAAGCAAAGATGAAATTTAAGAAAACATAAGGGGGGAAAAAAGGACAGTCATTTACAGAAGTGTTCTCAAAAAGCGTAAGTAAAATAAACAAAGTAGGATAAGAGGATAAACAGAAAGGGATACTCATTATGCAAATGAACCCTTCAAAAAGGAAGCATGAATGGGAAATATGAAACACACACTCTCCACCCTTGTTTGCTGCCTTGCAGGCTGCTAACACACACACAGAATTTGCATATCTCCCTTCACGCAGCCCAGTAAACCCTGGAAAATAGGATGCTGTATTTGGCTAAGGTCTGTTGCTATTACCATTTCCTGCCCCTCCCTTTCCTTAAGTTTAATTGATTCATAAATTAGCATGCTTTATAAGAGCAGCCTCGGTTCAGCAATTCACGTGCCTGAGTGAAACCCTGCGTGCACAGAGACTTTAGTCACAAGACCTTAAAATAAAGACACAGCCATTCAGCGTGAATGCAAATATTTAGAACATAACACTTTACTTCTACTAATATCTTTGGCATGAACAAATATTTCCCCACCACTACTATAAAAGGTACATTTCTGTCCTCTTGCCAGTGTACCACAGAAAGCATTTTGTCCCTCATATGAACTGTCCCAAATGCCTCTATATTACATCCTGCAGCTGGAAGATTAAAAGTTAAATACCCCTGGCAGATGAGTGAGGCCAAGGAAGACCGTGTGGGAGCTGAGACACAGGTACGGAGGCAACAAACCCAGGCAACTACATCATCGCACAGGGTACCTGGCTGCCTGAGAGCTGCTGCATGCACGGTGCTTGCCTCACACATCCTAAGAACAGCTCTGTTTTGAAAGTGATGCCATGCCATTTGCTTGGACGAAGGCAAATTCAGGGTAGAATACAAAATTTTAGTATTTTCTCAAGATTGTACTGATTTACAGCATACACCAACACCAGCAGTTAGACAAACTGTCACTTCACTAACATTGCAAATTATGATGTTCTGAGAGATCTTTGTCTGTACGCTCGTGTGACATTTACCAGTTAAGGTGTGGGTCCATAAGATACGGTGAAATGACATAACTTACTGCTGTGAAAGTTAAAAGATCCTTCTTCCCCCTCCTATCCCTCTTCCTGGCTATGTGCTTTCACTGCTTGTTCTGGCATTGGTACTTGTCAGAGCCTTTGTGAGCTGCTTGAAAACTGACAAAAGTCCAATTTAGAATTGAAGTAGCTCCCTAAAGGATCTGGAAAGTGCCATGGCCAGTGCGGACTGGCAGTACATGCCCCAGAAGCAAGTTAGAGAGAATCGCTCCCTTCAGCAACAGTGAACTAGTGGAATGCCTCAGCTGCCAGTAGAATTACAGCTTGAGGCCAGTACTTTTCACTCTCCACTTGCTATTTTAATAATCATTCAGGGTATTTGCATTTAAATATGTTTGTCTTGTTCCTTGTTTTCCTGCAAGCCTCTGTAGTGATGTCACAGTTTCATACTTGTGATATCGCAATTACATTTCTATAAAAACAGGCTGTAGAGACAGGGCTTCTGACTTTATTTTTGCGTGATCAACGAGACATCTAGGGGATTTGGAACAGATTCATGGTCAAATCCAATTGATTAAATACCTTAATATCACGTTTAAAAAAGGCTGAGCAGATAAAGTGTTTGTATAAATACTGTCTGCCCTGTTGTGAGCTAAATCCAGAATTGCTTGATATCATCTTCGAAATCAGTAGCACTCTGCAGAATGGATACTCTATACAAACTCGGTAGGAAATTCAGGATGTGGACCTCCATGAATAGTTCACATTATTCCACAAGCAATTAACCCTTTGGCCAAAGCTTCTGATTCTTAGAGAACAGTCTTTGAAAATAATAAGCCTATTCCTGATATATATTTGTTGTATAGAAAAAATACTGAAAGATAAAGGTGGGATGACAGCACAGTCACGCACACCAGTTTCTTCAGTTCAGGCCAGCTGTAATCTAGTGCTAACATTGCAACTCAGAACTGAGTAATTTGTGCTAATGATTTGTCAAGGATTTGGAAATGGATCTTTGAGCTAGGGCAGAGAATGAAATAAAAGAATATGTTTGTTTAGAATACGTCATGTGGATCCTTCAACTTGAAGCTCAAATTTTGAATTAGAAAAATCAGTTAATAAACAACAAATGCATGTCAATAAACTTAATAGTGCTGCCATACAACTGTCTTTCTGCCTCTCGATTTATGGACAAGGAAACAATTAAAGAGTCTTATCTGCATATTTGAATCTCATCCTTAATTCTGTCTCTGATAGGACATTAGATTGCAACATGCCATACCTCATTAATGCCTGGGGTAATCGTAGGTGCAGCAATAAAAACAACAAAAGGAGCAAACTCTGCAGTTCTCAGGACCTTCAATGCCTACGTGAAAAAAAAAACAGATATTTTAGAAGACTCCCCCAACAATCAACGTGAAATAATTTTAGTCACACAAGCAAAAGATACAAAATTGTGACTTACAAATGCAGGTATTTGTTTTTAAACTTATCTGGAGTCAAGCCAGACTTAGTAAGACAGACACCTAACTTTTTGCATTAGTTTACATTTTTGGTGGTCAAACCATATATTTATGCTTAATTAAAGTGAGTTTTCAAGACAACACTAGCATTTTCAGAGAGGCTTTCTCCATACAGTCTCAAAGAGTGCAAAATTCTGTTTGCATTTAAACTGAACGATTAACACCAGGTAAAAAAATTCAGTCATGCCATAAATAGGGAAAAGAGCCAACTATATTTTAGAATAAAAATTGATTAGAGTATCATTTTTGTCTGACTTTTTCTACCTATCAACACTTTTTAATTATTATTTTCTGAAACAAATGATAATGTGATGTGAGATGTTTGAAGTTTTCAAAAAGTAAGCATGGTGAAATTTTTAAAAGGTGAGCATAGCGCTAATGCAGTAAATGCAGCACCAATCCCCTGAACCAAATGTATGGAAAAGAGTTCTCATTAGAAAGTTGACTTAGCCATAATTTGCTGAGTGACACACAGATCCGCCATATGTGAAACTCTGGTACAGATCCAGGCTAGACTGAAGTGCAGGACAGTAAGTAAACATATCTCAGCTGAACTCAAATGGATGGACTAGATAAAGTAAGACTACTAAAGGTCAGTCTTTTTTTGCTCTTGTTTTGCTTTTTCCACTTCCTGTCTTCTCCAAAGTTTTTTCTTTTTCTTTTTAAACAAACAAACAAACAAACAAACAAGCACCAACAAAGAAAAACCTACAATCCATCTTTTTCCCAAGCTAAAGAGGTTTTCATGTCTGCTGCTTGAAACCCACCTATATATAAAATCTATGCCAACCTCCTCTAAACAAGAGATAAAACTCCATATGTGAAAGTGAAGAAAACTCACATGACTAAAAGTACGCAAGGGAAAACAAGCAAGCAGTTTAAGATAACTAGGAGTAAGTCCACAAACAGGCTGGCCTTAATGAGCCTAGATGGATGCAGGAGGAAGCTGGTTAAAGAAAGAGGCTTGCTAGACACATGCTGGAGGAAGTGTAGCAAAGGTGGCTGTTACCAGATGTAAATATAGTCTAACAAAGAAAACGGCTTCTGAGAATTGTAATGCTTCTGAATAATGCAAGTTGAGGAGGTTTATCAAGACAGTTTGCTTTTAACAACTGTGGCATTTGAACTAACTATAAATGCTGCTCTCCCTGAAAACAGTTAAATGTGGGATTTTATTTTTCAGAACAGCACCACGCTAGCATGCTATGTGAACTGTCCTAAATAATTTAGTCGGGTGTCATATTTCTGTTATGAAATTCTTAAAGAATTTGAAGTTCTTGAATCCATTCACAAAGAAGAAAGAAGGCAGCAAATTTAAATAGATAACATACTGGTCACAATTTTGTCTTTCCTTTCATTTCCTTTAATCTGCTAGAATAATATAAACATCATGTTTGTCCATATTCATGTTGTTCCACTTAACAAAACATATAAACACATCCTTGTGAATTGAAAGTCATGACTATGTGGATGTTTCAAAGGAAAGATCAGAAGTTTCTGCTGAAGATTTTATATAATGAATGAACAAACTATTAGTGTTTCTTGAGAGCCTGATTTTCCTTCCTGCCCACTTCCAAAAAATATAATACTGCAACACAGAAAGGAGTTTGTACAGTAACAACACTGATCTGGTCATTGTACAAACAGCATCAATATCGGTGATTGACCACAAATGTTTCTGACAATGCTCAATAGAGATAGGGAGCCAAGTGTCACAGTTAGGAACAAGACTACCCTCTAACACAGCATCAAAGATAAATGTTTGAAAATATCAAAACGTTACTCCTGGCAGGCAATGACAATCACTTGTTTTGATACGTTTCACCGGATATGAGGCTAATACAGTAAAAAGTTACACGGTAAGTAGATTTTCAAGCCACAGTGGTTGCATACCAAGCTAAACTATGTTATTGTTTCTGCTGTATGTTCTTCTAACTAGATGATTACCAGAATTCTACCTAACAGATTGACGCTTTGGTGTTCCAGGGACTTTTGTTCCACGTTATCGTATGCATTACTTACCTAGTATGCAATCAATAAAAATAAATATATCTCAATAAAATAAGGTTGAAGGATTTGTGGTAAGTCCCATTTTCATATACTTCTAATTAGTTACCTGAGGTTCTACATCAAGTATTGCAATTAGTCCCTGCTCATGGATCTTTCGTATTGTTTCCAGTTTTGTCCCATACATTGCATCCTCATGGCTGCCATATTCCAAATATTCATTGTTTGATATATCCTGCATCATTTGGTCATGTGATACAAAGTAGTAATTTTTCCCATTTTCTTCATCTTTCTTTGGAGGTCGAGTTGTGTCTGAAAATACAAAATATTTTTAGTACAAAAGCAATATTAAGCTTATATATGGCTTTTTGTTTGATTTATCAATGCTTATTCACTGAGTGATAACCTGTCAAATCACACATAGAACAACAAAGCATAAGCTGAGTGTGAAAGTGTAAGTCTAAAAAGTGGGTCAGGGCCTGATTACTTCTTGTTGAGTGAGATGAAAGCTACTTAGCAATAATATACTTTTTGAATATATTGCTTCTGCAGACTGATGTAGTAAAAGATGTAGGGCCTACTAATCCTTTTAATTAACTACCATTGTGTGTGACATGACCTTTATGATCAGGTTTTCAGTAGGTAGATAATGTCTTCATAAAGCATTCCCCCAAACTCCACACCCAACCAAAGGCCTATCTCAAAAGCTACCTATTCCTACCACAGTTTTGTAAAAGAATGCAGAAAATGCAGTAAAATCCACTCCTGAGAGTTGAGAAGAATAAATTCAACTACCTAGAGTCATCTGAAAGACCTATTAGGTTCCCATTAACACGTAAAGCGTATGTGATATTTTTATATGATCTATTGATATTATCACTAACATGAGGAAGTAATTTGGGTCTCTAAACACCAGCATAAAGTGCTATTTTAAATGCCCTATATGCCTTAAATCTGAAACATCCATATAGGACTGTTAGAAATAACACAGGAGTTAAAGGAGACCATTGTTCTTCTGGAGTGGGGCTGGAGGTCAGGTGATGTCTAAAACAGGCATCTAAACATCATACTGATGCTTAAGCACCTGAATTTCATCCTGATTTGCAGTCTAGTCTTTTTATATAATCAGTGAAGCAATTCTAGTGCTTCTACAGAGCAGGAAGCTAACTCAGGAAATCTAAGGCATGGTTGTCATGGTATAGGTGAGACCATTTTAACAGGTATTCGAAGATAAAATAACTAGTTCAGCTTCTACCTCCCCACAGCAACAAAGTCAGTACTTGAGAGAGACTGAGTGAAAAGCATACTGTAAAACATTTATTACTCTTTGGTTTAGTTCTTTGTACTGGAGAACATATTTGTTGGGTTACTACTCCCTTCCCCCCATATAATCTTGTCTGTATCGAATAATATAGGTACAGTGTACATCACATACTCCTGGCATTGCACTTTCAGAGCGTCTAATCCAGGATTTTAGTGTCTTGATATGAACAGTGCAGTTTCACGTTGCTGGTGGGGTGATCTAATGGTTCATGCTTTCAAAAGGGCTAGGTCTTTCCATTTTCCTTCTGCTGGCACTGGTCTTTGTCTAACTCCTTAGCAAGCAAGCCTGGGGAACTTAACTCGGCAGCCAGCTAATCCTTTTCCTTTAAAAATAACACTTTTTAGCAACAAAATCCTTATAGGTAGAAAAACACCCTAGTGCAATTTTAAAGTAAAGTGCTAACAAGATATGAAGAAAATTAAGGTATAATGGTCATCAGTCTCACTTCTGAGCCATGTACGATGTTTCTGAAGTCAGCCTGAAACAGAATGGACAGAGTTAACTGCTGGATGGTCTTGTTTCAGAATGCCCAGCTTGAGGAGAAAGGGTGCATCTCCAAGAGATCACGTAGTAGGATATGCAACTCCTGCCATGGTATTGCTAGAGATTGCTGTGAAGGGAAAACATCCCTGTGTTCTTCCTAACAACCCACTTGTAAGCAGTGAAGTTAATTGTGTTTTCTTTTTCTTATTGTCGTCTCTGGAAAGTTATCTTAGTATAACACCAGTCCTCAAGGCTAGGCTGTAAAAAGTAATTTAAAACATTCAGATAAAGTACACATTAAAGGTTTCCTCTAAATCCAGTTTATATTTTTTCTCACAGGAATTGCACACAGTTTTCAACGTCAAGGCTGTTCCAGTCTTACCTGAATTGTAAATGTAAAATTAGCACAGAAAAATGTTTTAGCCTTCATTCTAAATTAACAAAAATTTGGGGTAGAGAGAAGTATACTTAAGGAGAAGTTTCATGAATACTAAGAACATTCGATGTAATGGCCAGCAGATCCAGAGAGGTGATCCTGCCCCTCTACTCTGCTCTCGTGAGACCCCACCTGCAGTACTGTGTCCAGCTCTGGAGCCCTCAGCACAAGAAGGACATGGACCTCTTGGAGTGGGTCCAGAGGAGGGCCACAAAGATGATGAGAGGGCTGGAGCACCTCTCCTATGGAGACAGGCTGAGAGAGTTGGGGCTGTTCAGCCTGGAGAAGAGCAGGCTCCGGGGAGACCTTATAGCGGCCTTCTGGTACCTAAAGGGGGCCTACAGGAAAGATGGGGAGGGCTGTTTGCAAGGGCAGGTAGCGATAGGACGAGGGGCAATGGTGTTAAACTAGAGCAGGGCAGGTTTAGATTAGACATTAGGAAGAAGCCCTTCACAATGAGGGTGGTGAGACACTGGCACAGGTTGCCCAGAGAGGTGGCAGATGCCCCATCCCTGGAGACATTCAAGGCCAGGCTTGATGAGGCTCTGAGCAACCTGATCTAGTTGAAGATGTCCCTGCTCACTGCAGGGGGGTTGGACTAGATGACCTTTAAAGGTCCCTTCCAACCCAACACATTCTATGAAAAGTGGTGCTACTTACTACCCCTCCCTCTGAAAAAAAAAAAGAAGAAATATACCCAGTCCTATCACAGTTCCCACCTTTAAGATAGGATTCATCTCAGCAGAACTGAACACACGTATAGTACAATGGGTGTGCTGTCAAGGATGAAACAAACAATTTTGCAGTACACTGAACATTGCTACTTACGAGGAATGGGGTAAGCAAATCTGTCTGGGTGTTTTGTGATGAGTGTGTTTTTTATGTGTCTTCTTCCAACACCGTGTGCACCTAATCCACAACACAAAAAATGAATTATAAATTTTCCACCAGAAGGGGCTCAAAACTATGCTATTATGTTCAGAATAATAATTCAAAATTACCTAGTAAAACTAGTGTTTTCCTTTTGAATGCTGGCAGTTTTACTACTTCTTCATATGTGACGAGATCTAATTGATCAAACACTAAAACACAAAAGAAATCCCCACAGGGATAAGAAAAAAAGGCATATTAAGGGTGATAATTAATTGCACTATAAATTCTAATGTTAGCAAGTTTTAGATTTACAATACAAAATAATATATTATGGAAAATAAAACCATTTCATTATGCAATTTTAACAAAAGTGTTCATTTAAAAAACTGTTAAAAAGCAATAACAAAGCTACTGAAATGCTCAGGAAGGTTTGCATGTCCTCTCATGCAGTATTCAGCAGACTACAAAAATTAGATAAAATGGCATGCCATTCACATTTGCATTCCTAAGAAACAGCAATACTAAAGAAAAATCTGTAGACAGTGACCAACATGAATACAGTATGAGAACATCTATTTACACTAAAGATAGGGATATTTTCATAATCATGTTTTAACAAGATCTACAGGAAATGTATAGAGAAGAGTGTAAATACTTGGTGGTATTTATTCTTCAAAACTACCACCATGTTAATTGTAATTAGAGTTCTCTTTAAACACACGTGCTAGTTAAATTAACATGCTTTTAAAACTTGCGACAGAATGAAGAATTCTAACGAAAAGCGATGGCATTACATAAAAGAACCTCTACCATATTTAGGGAAAAATTGTAGAAGTATTGTTTCAGAAATAATTTCAACTGCAGTTGAAATTGGATGAATTCCATCATGCCTATCAACCTATTGTCAATTGCCAAGGTATATAATGATTGACAAATCAAGTTTTGTTCATTAAAAACAACTTATTCCTCCTGTGCCCAATAGCACAACATCTCTGGTAATTCTTGCAGAATTGTAATGAAAAAAGATGCCAGGAGGCAGTTAATTACATTTATAAAGATTACAGCAATCAGCAATTGTGAGCAGAATAACGAACAAGAGTTTTCAGTTCTGTACTTATGCATGCTATAAAAAGAAGGGAGGAGAGACTGCATCTAAAGCATGGGATCTTCGAATGTTTCCAAGTCCTAAGCTGATGTATTCACCTCAACGATATCCCATCCAAGGAGGGGGTCTTTTAGGATCAGTTTGGATATATCCCTCTCCCCCTATCCAAACCCACTTAGGAAAGCAGGCAGTGTCAGAAGCTTTAGTTTGCTTGCTCCATAAGCTCCCAGCCACTAAGAACATTAAGAGTACGGAGCCTACCAGCAAGCATGTGCTCTTTGTACTAAAGTCCCAGTTAAAGCAGCAAAGGATTTAATTTATTTCCTTTTATAGGGTAGATTTTTCAATTCAACGACAGTCTTTTTACCCTAGAGAAAAAGTACAACTACTTCAATTTGGTCAAACTATAAATCAGTCAATTGACATCCTCAACTCTCTGAGACCTTGAAAAGATACAGATATGAAAACTTCCTAGTCCATTTGAAGCATTTTGAATTTCATCCTAAAGAAAAATCTCTTTCAACCTTTCCCCAAATATTACAAGGAAGAATTTAGTAATACTTGTCTTCCGTTCCACAAACATGGAATTCTTACTACTGTCCTTTTTGCAACTTCATACTATTTAAACTAATTAATAATTCACTTCTTATTGGAAAGGGTTAAAGACCTACATCATGTTAATCAGTTTTACCATTCTAACCATCTAGGCCTGCAAGGAACTTTTTCCATTTAAAAAAAAAAATATTAAAAATCAATCCTTTATTTTCTTTTTGAACAAAACCACATTATGTTAGATACAAACAACAGGATCAAACAACAGAGATGATACATATTAATGCCTTCATCACAAACTAGCAGCATGGAGATGATGTGTCTCAGTCTACATGGATTTAGCTAATGATTGTAGGGTTTTCAAACGCAAAAGAAAAACGATTATTTTTTTATATACACAAGATAGGAGGAATACAGGGCACATTTAAAGACTGAACTTTAATGCTTCTGTGTTACTAGCTAATAAAGAAAAGGAGATCTTGAAAGGAAACAGTAAGAAGCAAATAAAGAGGCATTGTCACTTGACAGGTTACTTACATGCACAGAGGCCATTGGGAGTAAGACAGCATGAAAAATGTACAGGGGTCATTGAGATATGGCTTGTAATATATTAGTAAAATAAAAAGTATATGCACAAAATAAACTTTACCATGCAATAGTCTAAACACAAGGCAAATAAATCACATTAAGAAATGATAAACATATTTTATAAAAGCTTGGCAATTTTCCACATTACGCATAATATGAAACTTAGTTCTAGTATGTTCTAAAGAGGGTTCTTTTATGAAGTCCTGCAATAACATTTCAGTAAAATAAATAAAAAATATATCTAGATATCACTGCAGTATATCTCTAGAGCATTTATAAAAATGTCAGTCAACCTAATAATGATGGCCTAATTCTGTGGGCTTTGTTTTAAAACTGACTTTACAGTGATAAGATGTATGATCATGAAATTGTCTCCTGCAGGACACAGTACTCTAATATCAAGTATGGAGGAAAGAAAAGTGGAATTGTATTTTTCTTGTAAAGGAGAATAGATTTGCTTTTAATTACAACAACTAACTGAAATATTTCATAAACTATGTCTGATTTGCAGAATAATTTCAGTCCTAGTTCCAGTAATATCCCAATGTATCAACACCAAAATCTTAGCTCTCAAATCATTAGCTAGCCACACAAATCTTAGTTGACTATGAAGTATTTTACTAGGTCATTTCTCAGCACCCCAATTCAGTCATCCCTAAGACAAAAATAACAAGGAAGTCCAAATAGATTACCTGCTGCTAAGCAATTTATTGAATTTTATAATAAGATATAAGAGAAGTAAATTCTACTTTATTGTAAGAGCAACATTTTGACATCTGGATTAGACTTCCCAGTTCCAAATTAATTATACTTATTTTGGATCCAACAGAAGAAAAGATCTGGTTTTTATTCTGAGACAGATACACTGAAAGCTTGCAAAAGCCAGTGTTGGCATATTTCTGACTAACAATGCCAGATGTGATAGAGGGGTTCAGAGAAGGTAAACTCAGTACCTCCTTAGTTAAACTCATGTGAGCACCATAGCATTTCAGTGAACCTCTTTATATCCTACATTTTACATCATTCTCTGGAATATTACCGGTGTCACCTTTAATACCTCAAGGACACTAAGATCAATAAACATTTCTAGGAGAAATCTTGATTGCAATCTGCACTTTCATTGACTTCTTAGAGGGAAGGGGAAGTGTCAGATGGTATTCTGAAAAGAACAGTTTCTTTTATGGATCATAATGATAATTTTTAATGTTCGTGTTTCTAATTTTTGGCAAGTACTGTGCTCTGATGTAACGTGACTAGCAGCACTGAGAGTGGCAAGCACTAAGGCAGACAAACTGCACAACTCAAAGTGCTGTCAACCTTCTCCAAAACGTCCCTCCTACCTCAAGATAGGAAAGTCTAGATTGCCTTCCATTAAGGGATTTAATTGATACAAAGTCTTTGAGCTAGTTTTGGTCCTAAGGTATTGCCTGCTCCTTCTCCTTTCCTTTATTTCTTTGTAGCATGCCACGCGTAGTCACACTGACGTTATTCGCTATATAGCTGCACTGTGAACTGTATTAAGAAATATATCTGCCCTAAAGAAAAAGAATCCATGTTTTTTTGTTGGGTTGTTCTTCAGTTAGTGCAGTTAACAGCATGGCCATGCAAAGTTATAGTGGCACAACTGAAGGGAGTAGCAATGCTGTGGGAATGTATGCTGGGAGCAACTGATAAAACTTTAAAACCAGTATTGTCAAAGATTTAGGTCATAAAATCCAGTTTATTCTCAACACTTTTTGTTAAGGTCATAATTAGTAAAACATGGTCTAGTGCTACTGCAATGGAGTGGAAACATTAAAACAACCAGAATGTCAAACCACCAAAAGGAAGCAAGCAATTTAAAGTTTTCAGTCTCTACTTGTCTCATAATTAAATATTTAGAGACAATCCAAAAGGGTTTTCAGGGTAACAAGTAATTTTGTATTTAACTGTGAACGTCATAAATGTGACGTTGAATTAAGGAGTATAACTGACAATTACTGTTCTTTGACTTCCTTAGATTTTATTTTCAAACGACTTTTAAGTGAATATAAATTCTGTAGTACTGATATTATGTAGTAGTGATATTATGTTGTACTGATAGTCGCCCAGAGAAACTGTGGATGCCCCATCCCTGGAAGTGTTCAAGGCCAGGCTGGATGGGGCTTTGAGCAGCCTGGTCTAGTGGGAGGTGTCCCTGCCCAGGGCAGGGGGGTTGGGACCAGATGATCTCTAAGGTCCCTTCCAACTCTAACCATTCTGTGATTCTATAAATTATGAGCTCTGATACTGCATGCGGATTGTACAGGTAAGGAGAAATGTGAAAATACAGATTTATATTGTTTAATTGGTGCGTTCAAGAACGCAACTGAAAAAACGCAGAAATTAATGCAATATATAAAATACTTTCACTGCACTGTTTGGACAGGTATGTCTTTTAATTCTAATAAAAATCTCTGCAAGCCTCCCAAGAGATCACAACAACATACTTATCATCACAGTATGTGATATCAATGCAAAAGCAATGGAAGCAGTTTTAACACATTGAATATTTTATATTAAAAGAAGAAAAGAACTAAATTCCGCTCATGAATGAAGGGGTCTTCCTTCTTTACTACTAGAACTAATGAATATTCCTGAGCAAGGATCTCTTAACTCTACACTTCTACTTTCAAAATTTTCTAAAACAATTCAATTTTTCAGCAGTCTAAATAAAACCCCCAAATTTAGGATTCAGGCAGAAATCAGTGCAAGGAGGATGAACTTCCACCGTTTGTTCTATTTAGTAACTGTAAATAACACACTGACTACACAATGGCCCTTATTCCACTTCCAGACGTAACGCTTCAAGAAAAATGCCCTTTCATGATGTTTTCACATATATAGTCTATAACTATCAACACAAATTAACAAGGATGCTAATGAAGTCTTCTGTAGAGCACAGTACAGTTATGTAGATTGCAAAATTCATATCCTGTTGGTTTCTAGTGCTCCTTTAAATATAAAACCCAAAACAATGTAAGTCTGTATTAGGACCTATTATGAGGCAATTATTTTGTTGCAGCTTGTCTCTCACTGATTAAGGTATATGTTTAAGTAGCAAAGAACAAGCAGAGTAATGTTGGCATAATTAGAATTTTACTTATATTTTCCTAAGTAACTCATTAGGTTTATGTAACAGAGCTAGCTGAATGGCAAGGTTTAGATTGTAAAAAATTTAACCTGTTAAAGATACTTGCTTTTTTTTTTTTCCATACCTGCATTGTGCTTTGCCAAATATTTGTCTTTGTACTGCTTTTTTTTCTTTCCAAACCAAGTACAGCTGGCCTGTTGCTCCTGTTTGGTCTTCTCCATGGCAATACAAGCAACTCGCCTGGTATATGGAGGAGAAAAAGATTTTTTTTTTGTTGTTGTAGTCAACGTATTTTTAAAAAGCCACACAGAATGAATTAGAAAAACAAGACTTTTTAATAGTACAAGAGTTTAGTAAAACTTTCTAAAATCTTTTTTTTTAATGACTTGACAGCAGTTATGTACAGAGATATTTTGATATAAAGAATATTTGCTTAGTGGTAGATCAATAAAACCCACAAATCAAGCATGGGAGGAAGGGTAGCTACTAAAATGGCTGTAGACCACTTTGCAGCAGATTAGACTGGAAAAGCATGAGGTCCGAAAAGACCACTATGGTCTAAATTACTTCACAGCAAGTTGTGCTGTGCTGTGGAACTATTCTGAGGTGGATCTTTAGGATGAAGTATTGCAAGTGTTCCTGTTGCAACGTATACCAGTGTCTCCCTTATGTCAAGGCTTGCAAAGGAGCCCTTGAGATGGAATGAAATGTCTTGTCTACCTCTGTTTCTCTTCTAGCAACATCTCCCTTAGCCAGTCCAGGTGGCACAGCTGCTGTTAAACCCATCACAGCACTCTAATTCTTTTAGGTAGCAAATCTTGTATGAAATATGTTTGGCTGGATTATCCATATTGATAAACTTTCCTGAGTTATGGCCATAACATTCATGGCCCAGGACTTGCTTCCCACAGTTTGTGCTGATACATTTAAAATATTTGCTAAACAACTTCTGCAAGAGCTCTGCATTGCTTTTGCAGTACTCGGTGCCATTGCTGTTCATTGAATCTGTCATTCAGAAATCTTTTCACTATGATTTCTTTCTACTTCTTGGCTTTCACATCAAAAAGGAAAAAGAGAAAACCCCAAAAGTCCATCAATGACCTTTGTGCTTGACGTCTTGCTAACATCTTATTTCTGCAGCACTTTCATATAAGCAGTACTAATGAAAACAGTGTTTAGAAACTGAAAGAGGAATTAATTTATCCCCCTTACATAAACAATTTGCATGTAGCCTTCAAACCTAGTTTCCTACAGCATATCAGAAAGAACAAATGATGTTTACTAACACAGGTGTTCATTTTTCTAATGTAACCACACATATGATATTGCGTGCAACCCTTACTGCTATGCATATACAAGAAAAAAAAAATCAATGCCATGCAAACTGAGGTAATTATAGACTTTTTTTCGAAAAAGGAAAAAAATATACAAACACTAGCTATACAACAACGAAAAGCATGAAAGACAGAAATAAAAGTAAAGCTAAATTCATTTTTATAGAAAACTTAAGTCATACCATTCTTGAAGTTCAGGAGAAGGAATAAGACCCGCAGTACCATTTTTGGAGTTCTCAAGTTTACCCTGCCACCAGTTGTGATCATCTTTGCTAATGATTTGGATAATATCACCAACTCGGAATCTGATGCCAGCTTCTTTGCAAGGAATGAGGTCATCCTTTGCTGGATCATATTCAAATTGTGCTCTTACATATATCTATAAAAAAGAATTTATAAAAGACACTGCGATATTATTACTGGTACAGTAGCAAGAGTAACAGGTGAAAGTTTGATCTATGCATGTAGCTACACATACTGTTTGCAACAAGCAAAGGAAGAAACAGAATGGCAAAAGCATAAGTGATAGTTGAAAATGAAACAGAAACCCACCCCCCAACAAACAACAGAGACATATGATGTTATTTTGAAAGTCGTGTCTTTTACATGTACTGTAAAACCTAAACAGCAAAAATGAACACATGTAATAAACGATAGAGTCCCTCAAATCAGTATTAACTATCACGAACCATTACAGACTAAACGCCAGCAGCTTACAACTTGATCTGTACTGTATTTTTGAACTGAAGTCCCATGATATGTTTTAAAAATTTCTATGACAGGAAATTTTATTGGACAATACAAAGAACTTCAGCTACCTTGCTAATCTTCAGTATTTAGAATGAAAATTTAGTACCTTTTTTTTTTTTTTTTAAGATTAAATAGGAATTCTTCTGTTGCAGCTATCGCACATAGTTACTTGGGAGGATTCTGGGAATTCTCTGCATGGGTTTTTCAGTAAAAGTCTACTTCCGCGTAAGTGAAAACTAATGATTTGAGTAAGTTATTCTCTAAGGAACATTAACAGAAAGAATTCAGATTCTGACTTCACAATTTAAAATAATACACCAATCCTTGCTTTGTGTGTTAGTGAGGTCTCAACTCTAGAAAAGTAAAATAAAAGTTATCTCCAGTTTTGATTGCTAATTACAGCCTTGGTGCATCTAAGGATCTTAAAACTGTAATTATATGTCACGTCCAAGATGGGTAATTTCTACAGTTTATGAACCTCAAGCATCACCCTATAGCATCTCAGACAGCCATGTATATTCTACTGCTGATTTTCTTACTAAAAATTGACTATAGATTTAAGAAAAAATAAATTACATTACAAAGCAATATCCTTCAACTGTAACAAATACTTCTCAACTTTGCTCAAATTCTGCTCCAAGAATAGCTGTAATTATGTAGTATTAGCACTATTCATGAAAATTTTAAAAAGTTCCTTTCTATAGTAATCCAATCTTCAACCCAACATGTGAATAAATTAGCTTAAAATGGCTAATCACTACTGTCTTGTACCTGATGCATTTTTATCTGTTTACAGTGAGAGCATCAAATGGTAATACCAATATAGAATGCAAATTTTAATATACTAAATCTGACCCTTGTTCTGCTGTGCATTGAGTGTGTGAGTTTAGACAAGCAACTCAACTTCTTTAATCACCGGAAAAATAGGATATTTTGAAACCAACTATGCTTATTTAGTAACTGGTTTTCTATGAAGTAATCAGTGTTGAACCAATCCCTTATTTCCCCTCAACGTTATCTAACATACGTCTAGAAAAAGGAGCAGTATTTTTGGCATCTAGAAACCTCCTTGTTTTTCAAGTCCCTGCTCCAGTTTGAGCCATTATCCACCATATATTGGCTGTTCATGGAACATTACAGACTTCCTTACAGATAGCAACGTATCTGTTATTCAAGCCCTTACTGTCTTCAAGGATGACAAGCTACCAGAAAAATATACCGGTTCAATGGAAAAAGACTCTTGAAAAAAACAGGTGACTATAAATGGTGCGAGTACGAGGAGCACCAATCTTCTGATATTGCCTTGAACAAACTCTCTTCTCCTGAGAAAAATACCTTATGAGAGGAAAACCAAAACCTATCACAACAGTTTGGAAGGTCTTTCATTGAGCCCTTCCAGGACTACATTCAGGCAGCTGGAAACTTCAGAACACAGCAGAAAGTTGAAAGAACCATATAGCTGTAAGCTTTAAAAATGGGAAAAGAAGTGAGAGCAATCCATCCTCGTAACAGGTATTCCAGCCAACTTAACCAGACAGTAGTATAAAAAGATTGTCAAAGGCAACACAACATGGAGTCCATTGACTCTTTTGAATGGAATTGCAAGAGTTATTATTAAAAACCTTGGTAGAGTAAGAGGTTGAGTCCACAGTTAAGATTCATATGCAGATTCTGGAAGGGCTGTATATAAATGGAGCAGTTACTGAAGCTGAATCAGAAATCACTTGATGCTATGTGTTGATTTGGAGGCTGCAGTAAAAAAAATAAATTCTTAGAACTGCAAAGGGAATCACAGGGAATCCTTTGCTGAGCCCCTAAGTGCTTTCTTGGAATTTTCTGGAAAGGGAAGATCTTTCTTTGGACCATGACGACATCTACTACTGTCAAGGTAACAAAGTTAAGGCAGGTTACTGAATCTGGGCCTTAGGACTGAAAATGTCAGAGGCTATCTTCAGACTTATTAACTCTTACTAGAAACTGTCCTTAATGTTTTTCATTAAAGAGCTTTCTTAATGTTAATAATTAGTTATAGGCTAACTCAAGCTTTAGAATCTTTGTCAGTACAATGTTTTAGAGTAGAGTATTAGACGCTTGCTGTACTAGTCTCTACTTCAGCTAAAATATAAATTTGAGCTTTCCTCTAAGATGAAAATCTGCACTGGTCACTGCACAACAGTAAGTCTATTAATGCATTCTGAACTAAAACAACATTTCCAGTTAAATTTACAATGATTTTTTAACTCTCACACATACGGACACATGAAAAAAATGCTATTTTGAATTAGCCACAAACAAATGAGTTAAAAAGAAAAATGAAAAAAATGGAACAAATTTTCCAAGCTTAAATGTTTTAGTCCAGCACACACAGAATATGAGGGGGAAAACAATAAGCAGGGATGTTCACTAGAAGCTAAGTTTACAAACATTCCCATGGAGGATATCTATTCACCTGTCGTCCTTTTGGTTGTGTGGTCGATGGCAAGTCCTGCAGAATAAAGTCAACCCAGGAGAAGAAATTTTCATTTTACTTTTTAAGGGTATACAACACCATGTGTTAGTGATTCATACAACATTACAGTAAAATGGTAAGTCAGACAAAAGTATAACGCATTGACCCATGTTTAGAAATATTTTTTTCTTAAAGAAAAATCAAACCCAGGCTGTTTAGCAGCAAGCTGAAGAAAGCAGGTAAAAAGTTTAAGCAGATAGAGAATGTGCTTTTTAATAAATAACTCAGCATCTTCAACACAAAAGCACCGTCAAGTGAAAGAGGCTCTTTATGTGAATGCCTTTTCCACTTAATACTCAGTCTTGTTTTTAAGAGAAGGATGACTATTATAAATATTAAAAATTATTATTAAAAATGTATATGTGATTAATTGTGCTGAGGAAAAAGATTGTAACTACTGATCGTGTTACAAATTCAATTAAATGCACAAAAATTTCTTAAATTTTTCTTTCACAATTATTTTTCATTGTATTAATAAGCACTTTACCTTGTGGCAAATAATTTCTAAGTTGTAGCTTTTTTTTAAAGGAGTAATTACTCAGTTTTGGGTTGTTTTTTTTAGCTAGTCCCATGAACTCATGATATTGGCAGCATTCTCACTGAAGAAACTTGTATGTACAGTTACTACATTGGTCCAAACAATGACAAATGATAAACAACACAAATTTTGACATTAATATACTTTAGCAAAACAGGAGATCAACAGCACCTTTCTACCTGAATACATACGAAACAGAAGTACTTTGTGTTAAAGATGTGATGATAATAGCTTGGTTTGTAGTGCAGTTTAAAGCCACTTCCTTTTGCTTTTCATATCCAGGCAAGGCTCATATTTCACAAAGTATGTGCACGTACCACAACAGCAGAGGGCACACCAATTCGTTAACTCAGATAGCGGAAACCAGTACACGTTCCAGAGGTCTCTCAAAACACAGAACTTAAGAGTCTAAAATGTCTTGAAATACCAACTGCACAGTTATTCTTTCTTCAAACACTGCTTCCAAAGTTCAGGATGGAAATAAAACTTCCACTTTAAACCTTTGCTTAGTTTTGAGGAAACTGCTAACGATGATTTAAGGATGACTGAAGTGTCACATTACAGTTATTAACATTTAATTCACTATATGGCTTTTAATGAGAATACGTTGGAAAAAAACCCTTAAAAAAGAAAATGGGGAGTTACATATGTAACGACCTTGGTTCTATCAGCAGGACAAAATTTTCCACTGACCACACAATAAGTATAACAGTAATGGCAGATGAGCACCAACAAAACTTTCACACTTTCTCTGTGTGGAACTGGAAATCTTACCGAAACAGAATTGTTAGTGCTGCTATGACCATTAGCTGGGGACTGTCTGGATGTAGAGGGGGAATCTCTCTGAAATAAGACACAAGGTTCATTAACAACACAACACTATCACAGGAACACAGATATATTTAAAAGAACAGTTACATCCACAGCCTTAGAACCATTTGCTTAGCTGCTTCCTCTGTGAAAGTTTCCACACGATAAACTCCACAAATCTGAAAAGTTTTTCCATAGTTTAAGATTCAGGTTTGACATTTTGATATATCCTAGGTAATAACTATTTTTACGTTGCCTTATAAGCCTATATAAGCCACCTCTCTTAACTCAGGCTACCAGTGTGGTCCTACACTTCGGTGAGCAGACAGCAGACGTGGGGTGTGTACCGGGGAATTCTACAGAAAGGACAATAGGAATTTCTGACCGGGTCTTGCAGAGGCAAGAACGTCACTTGTAGAGCAGTCTTTTTCACATGCCATTTTGACTGTATAGTACTTAATTGCGTAAGGTCAGATAATTTAGATACTTCTTCAGGAAATAAAATAATTCACTTATACATAAAAAAAAAATTCCTACCAAAGGAATTTTGCAATATAATATTCCATGTCAAAGGTGAATTTAGGAATGTCTGGTGATTTTACATAAAGTCAAGGATAGCAGAAAAAAGGGCTGAATGGGTTTTCCAAGAAAACACAGTTATCCCTGTGTGCCCTTTGTGAACAAATCAGAAACAAGAATTGGAGATAAACTGTTCATGCAACAACATTAAGCAGGTAGAGGTCCTCTACTAATATTCTCTAACTTATACTAATTACGTGATGGCATTCATAGCTACTGAAAAACATGAAGAAAAGTTAAAATGACAGGCAATACTTTATTACTCTTGCTGCCTGTATCCTTGATGTGTAACAAACTCATTTAGAACTTCTGCACTTTTTTGTGGACTCATTATATATGATTTCGTAGAAACTTCCATATATAGCTATCTACATGCTTTTAACACAGTTGAGGACAGACCTGACATTATTATGGCTATAAAATCATTGTGGTTCCAAGTATGTAGGTCTGTATGCTTCTGCTACATGCATAATAATACAATGGTCATTTGGCTCCCACAGTTATTTGCAACTGGGGCAAATAATCTCTAATTCTTTTTACAAAAATCACTCCAGCATAAGAAGTTCAAAATGTTCAAATGAGACCAAATAAAGTTATTCATTACTGAAAAAAAAAGAAAAAGAAAAGCCTAAAGGAACTGTAATTCATTTTTTTTGTGTGTGTACAGGATTAGCAGCATCATCTTTATCAAATAGCAGCTAGGAGATACTTCTCTCCTAAAAAAGCAGTGACTTCCTTCTTTTATAAAAAGATTTTCTGGTTGCTCTGCAATTCTGTCTCTGCAAATTTCTCATTTTCAAGAAGAGGTGAAAAATTCATTTTCCTTTTTTTTTTTTTAAACCTAGTTTATTATGATCATGGTCATTGATGGTTTAGCAAGGGAAAGCTTTGGAAAGTGTTGCAAGCACCCAAGTTATTTAGAGAAAAACAAGTTTTGGAGTAACTTGGAGAATGCCACTATTTCCAGGCTCTCTTGAAGGCTCTTCTGCCTTTGAAAGAAATTTTCTTTGTTTGATAGTGACAGTGTTTTGATTTGTATTCCTCCAACAATTCCCAACAGAAGACAGCATATTACTCAAAGCAAATGTTCACCAGAACATACTGAGGAAAATACACACTTTTCAGTGCTACAGGTGATTTCAGTACTAACTGTAAGAAATTAATCTATCAAGCTAGTCAAGAGGCATATGTACAATTTTTAAATAATTAGGCAATTCAGACACAATTTCAAAGGCATTTAGATTCCGAATTTCCCAAGGACCTGGGTCGGTCTTTCAAAAAAATACCAGACTCAAAAATTAAGAGAAAAAAACCTGCAATTATTCACAGTCTAATCAGTCAAATCAATGAGTAGAGAGATCCTTGTAGAATGCTAGGATTGCTTAGAACTGGTCTGAAAAAAACTTCATCTTTCGTTGTGAGTTTGTTTCTCCAGTAAATCAGAACAAGCCCTACTTCTCCTGAGAATAAGAGCAGAAAAACACTTGGAGGATCCAATGATTCTGAGTAATGCAGAAGTGTTATCATCATATTTCAGTATAACTTGACTATCTAGTCTTCCCAATCTCGTTTAGCCCCTAGTGAAATAACAGAACGGCACTCTTTTGGATCCTTGCTCTTCAGTTCAAGCACCGCAGCTGAAGCCTTAGAGGAAACAATCACAATTATTTCCAAATGATGCCAAAACTAGTTTCCTGTTGATTCCTTGTTCTTAGGTGTGGACCATGAATGATAAATCAACGCATTGTGATGCAGTTCTATAGCAGAAGTCAATTATGTCTACTAGATGTGGCCTGATCAAATTAGACACTGATGACAACAGTTAGATTAACGGCACTGTTGCCAGATCCACAAAAAAAATAAAAGAAAAAAAAAAAGGAGAAAGACTTTCCAAAAACCTGTGAATACATTTCAATTTCAGTCTTGCTCAAGGAACCTTTCTGGAAGTATTTTTAATAAAAATGCAGAAAGGTTTAAGACTGTAAATAGTATTATAGGCTGAGCACTAACAGAAACATTGCAAGGCTAAAGGAAAAAAATCCATGATGATTACCAGCAGATTTTTAAAATCTCATATATATAAAGGCTTTTCTTCTTAATGAAACAACTAAGTGTTTCAGAGAGATAATGTGAAACATAAAAGACATTTATAAGGAAAGTTATTTGTAAAAAAAAGAAAAAAAAAGAAAAAAGTACTTCCATTATCATTCTCACGTATCTGACACTATAAAAAGTTACTCAGGGTGTTTTGTCAGTATGAAATTAAGAATGGAAGTGTAGCTAGAGCAAAATATTTACTCAGTTGGATAAAGTACTAGCTGAAATGTATAAACAGCATATGCAGTCATCGGCCATATGAAGAATGTGTTGCAATAATTACTGAAGTTCTTATTTATGTAAGTCTGTAATTTTCTGGGTATCTGAACCAACAGTAAACACAGCATCCTGGACACTGTGTTATCTAGATTTCAGATTAACTCAGGCCATTTACCACACCAATGGCTAAGCAGGTCATCTCACAGTAGATCAGCTGATCAAATTTTTATACAAGGGAATTCATAGGTATTATATTTTCATGCAAAGTCTACTCCAAGAAATAGAAAGCCTGGTAACTGAATGGAAGGCATAGGTGCAGTAAAAGCCACAAATCCCTAAAAACCTTGAAATTATCCAGTTGAGATTTTGGAAACTGCCTAGTGACACTGAACTACCATTACATACTACAGGGACAAGTCTTCCCTAAATTTGCAAAAGTGGTGTAATATTTAGAAAACATCACCACAACGCTTCTTTTAAATGCCCACAAAAGAAGAAAAATATGGCAAGTGAGATGCAAATTTGTTATTTAAAAAATAGGTTCCCCTCAAAAACACCCCCCATACCTTTGTATTATAAAGACATATAGACAGATTGCATATAAAAGGCTGATTCCACTAATATTTAGGTTTTCTTATTCAAAATTCACAAGATATTTTGCAATCCGATGACGCAATCATGGTAGGAGCCTTAAGAAAAACCCAATTAGTGATTCTGTTTTATGTTCCTCTTCTGGTAAAACTATGCTATGTGAGCACCAGTTCATGACTGAGGTAGTGGAACCAAACATAAATTTATAGAAATATCTGAAATACTGCCAAAAAATACCTTAACTAGTAAGATTATATTAATGAAGATGCAATATCTCTGAATTTACCCTGCTAGAAAGCATTAGAAGGAAGCTTTTTGTGTCTTAGTAATATAATTCAGCATTCATTTTCAGCCTTTATCAATGCTTAAAAATTTGGTTCATCACCTGAATTATAATCCTGAAAAATTATGTGAAAGAAATTCTCTCTGAACCAAAGGAGTAGTGATGCTTTAATAGGATGATTTAAAGATGTTGGCTTTTTGTGTGCACTCATAACAGTTGAAAAACTAGCCAAAGTTATAGATGGGACTGAGCAGGTGGAATAGACTCAGGCACCTCTGATTACATGAATACTAAATGCCATGAAGTGTTGTAATTAAACACGCTTTTTTTTTTCCCTAGTTTTGCTGTTTTTTCCAAAGGAAGGTGAGAGTCCATTTCCCCCTCTTCTGTGAAATAAATAGTCATGAAGAATCTAAGACACAAAGCTAAAGAAAAGAGATGAACTGCTACTACTGAAATGACACCTAGTGATATTAATTTAAAGCTGTATGCTGAATTATTTTCTCCAAATAGTCATCTCTGTAGCAGGTGTATCATTTCACCAGTTGGTCAGCACAGTCTAGAATTTCTATTTTAATTTTTTTTAAAGCCTTTACATTTAAAGAAAAACTCTTGCTTTCATATTTATACCGTTTAAGAAAATCAGCCTCGTAGGTGAAAATTGTCAAACCTTCTACCTCTAAAACCTTTTAGTTCTTGTTGACTTCTATTAAAAGTACAGAAGGCGACCAAAAAGCAGTAATTATTTTCCCTTCAAACAGATTGTTCTGACAATCACAACAGCAGTTTCTGCATGTTCTAGCATCTGCTGAGATACGAAAACAATTAGGGTGAAATCACAGCTCTAATTAAGGTAAGGTGCTTGACTTGAACAGGGATTGTGATTTCACTCTTGGAATTCTAATTTGGGAACTGTTTGCGCAGTTAAGCATGTGGCACAGAAAGACTGGCATCATCTACATAGCGCATATGCCATCTGTATGCTTAAATTGGAACAGTACCTCTCAAGTAGTCATTTTCTAGAATTTAATTCCCTTCAGTTGCAATCTGGAACATAACTTTGTAAGCAGAAGGGAATTAAATGTTGGTGTACAAAAACCATAACACCAAGTTTCTAGTTCAACAAGAACTATCTCCAAATCTGCTTTCTTCTGTAATGACAAATACCAATTTTTCATGGAAACACAGTATTAAGCCACATGTAACTGTTACAGACAACCATCACAAATTTACCTCAACAGGGTTATACAGAAACAGATTCTCCAATTAACCCTTAACAGCCCAAAGCAGTAAAATAATGTTTAATGCCTAAAAAAAAGGAGGATTGTTCCTCAGCTTCGGAACTTTAACAGACTTCCTGGAGAATGAGTTTAAATTGTAAATTTTTTTGAAGGGGCTTCCTAAATGCATGAGTTGAGGATCCCCTTTCCTATTGTTTTTTTTTGTTTTTTTTAATAGGCTGTAAAGAGTTAGTTAAGGTGCTGATGAGATGAATATGAAGGCAGGGCTGAGTAGGTAGGTGGGACCTACTCGTGTTCCGTTATCTTTGTTGTAAAATTGGTGTGCGTGATCTAACAGGACAGGCAGAAACAATTTCCCAGAAAGCAGTAACATTCAGCCATCAGCAGGCAGTTAGTTACAGGACTGAGGAAGAAATGGGATGTTTCGTTAAATTCATTACCTCACAGGATGAAGATTGCGTGCGATAACTTGGCACAATCTTAAAGGTGATACTTCCACGCATTTCCCTCTGCAAAAAGAGAAGCACTTTAAAGACTAAGACACTGAAGATAAAATCTCCAAATCACTAATGCTTGGAAGTAAAGCATCATAGTTCGAGAGCAGCAATATGTTTTCCTAAAATAAATATTCAGAAAAGCTAACATGGTATGGCTAATTTGTCATTTCACTTATAAACAAACATTTAAATAGTCTCTCATTAATCTAAAAGGTAAACATAGATTATCAGTTTATTTGCCTGACCAGTTTTCGAATGCCTAGAACCTAGTGTATTTTAAGGTGTATTTTAAGGTGAGACATGCAGAGTTGTGTAGGTTTCTTCCATGTCAATCTTTTCTTTGTAGATACACTCTTGTGATCCACAGAGACATTGATACTAAAGTGATATTTTCTTCTCTTTCATCGTACTTGTTAGCAAAAGCATATTCAGTTTCTGGAAAGCTGCATGTTACTGTACTAAAGGTAGAAATGTAAGAAATAGTCTTTCACCAGAACAGAATGCAGGGTCTGCTAGTTTGCATTTACTATAGTATAGGAATATTCATGACAAGTAGTAACTGCAGAATAGCAGCAGATTGTGGAAACATATTTGCTTAGTCATATTTTCTTAAATGACAGTTTGAATATAAGTGCCACCACATGGCTGACAAGTGCAGGACTCGATCTGGGCAGAAAGGTAAGTAGATCATTTCAAGTGATCTTAGAGTTTTTCCCCTTTCTCTCTTTGGCTGGCTTATTGTGAGCCAAAAAAATGCTATTTGTCTGGACTCACTTAAGCTTGTCTATATGGTTCTGGACACAGTAAAAGGATTAGTGATATCATCCAAAATTCCAAGAAATTGCACATAGAAAAATTTGCAAGTGTTATGGAGTATCAAACTGACTCTACAAGCAAGGCCTAAGATGGAGTTGTCCTGCAAAAAGCCAGACTGCCTGAGCTCAAAATATTTTTTTTTCTTTGCAACATCAACAATCATGAGCCACAGGAGTTATAAATTGAAAGACAGGATGTTCCAGCTATACATGAGGAACACATTTTTCCCTATGATGATAATTAAGTATTGAACAGGTTGCCCAAAGAGACACCCATCCTGTCAAATCCCTGTCCTTGGCTATTTTCAAGGCTTAACCAGACAAAGCCCTGGGCAACCTGGGCTGAATTCAATGTTGACCCTGCTTTGTGCAGGAGACTGGACTGGAGGCCTCCTGAAGTTACTTCCAACATGAACGGTTCTATGATTTATTGTCTTTGTATTTGCGTAGCAATTATACCAATAGTTCAGAAAAGTTTATTTTCTCTCACAGTGTACTCAGTGACTACACTTGGTGTAGACTGAAGATTTAAAATAAGGGCATGATCTTTATATACTAACTTAGGATGAGTAATAGGAGGAAAGGAGTAGTTTTTCTGTTATGTCTACTAGGCACAAAAGAAGAAACTCCTGCATTTCAACAAAGGAAATCCAGATATTAGAAAAAACTTTCCAAAAATGTCGAAGAGTTATACACTAAAGTCAACTGCCTGGAGAGTCTGGGGAACCTCCATTACTAAAGGTTTTCAAGAGCTGGTCAGACATACATCTGTCAGGAATGGTTGAGTGTCAATGGTCTCTTCCGTGGGACTAAATGGAATAAATAAAATGGCACCTGGAGGTGCCCTCTACCATTCCTGGGTATAATGTGCAAAAAAGACACTACTAAAAAGCAGGGGAGAGCCTGTAGAAGGCTTTAATGGCTGAACACAGGAAGACTTTTTGTTACATGCACATGCAGGCTATCAGAAATAGAAGAAAAAGGAGAAGTCACAATGCAATTACATAAAAGTTTTGTCAAAATAAGGTAGGCACTTTTATAAAGAACATGATAAAGATTTCCGGCACTTACAAGCATTTTTTGTAGTTGTTCTACAGTTTGATTTGCCACACTGATTCCGTTTATTTCTCGGATTTCATCTCCTACATGTAGCGTACCTGCGGAGTTAAGAAAACACACAGTCACCTCCAACATATTTTACAAATTGAGATAATTGCAAGACAGTACTAATATTCATACAAAGGCATAAATACGAAGCAACATTAAAGTAAGTTTTTTGGCTAGATTCAGAAAAGGACTTTTGTAGCTACGTATTAGTTACCAAAGATCACAAATCTGCCTTTCAGAGTACAGTCAATACACCAGCATAAGATGCCCAGGTATCCTGTAAAGCACATGGGGAAAATATCAGTCCCTCACAAGGACACTGCAAAAACCCACACATTTAAAAGGAAGTCACCTGCAATGTGACCTGCAATCAGCTGCAAACATTCAACAGAGACATTCAAGCAGCATTTTATCAGATGACTACTTAACGCATTTATCAGATCTAAAACTGATAAATTGAGACAGATTTAGATTTGCTGTAGTTACAGTATGCATTTTCTGTATGTAAACTTGACTTCAGCTTGAATGTAAATGATTGGTGTGACTACCTACAATGTCAGATGATGAAACAAATATCTACTTAGCTTAGGAAAGTCATAAACTGACCTGCTGAAGGCTGGGATGGGAATGGCATGCTACAACATGTCTCTAAGACACTACAAAAGCTCAACGGGGAGGAGGCAATGAATTAATTAATTCTCTTCAGGATTAGAAGTAACCTAGGAGGCTTTTTTTGGATGATAATTTCTGACTTGAGTAGCTCAAGCCCACCTAATTCTCTAGCAGTTCTCCAAAAAAACTTCCATGGCTTATTATTAGCCAGTGATGTTTGCAAGTATTCTTCTCTAAATACTGTACCTAATACAATTACTACACTTAATATAATTAATCTTACTTGGAAAACTAGCAAAAGGCAAACATTTCCTAAACTAAAACATATCTATGGAAAATTACCTGAAAAAAGTCAATCAACTAAAATCCTGAAAAATCCTTAAAATTCTTTTCCTGAATCAAAATAGTAAGTTTTTCCAAAGAATACAATGCAAGCAAAACTTTCAGCTGGTTGAAACAGATGAAAATCAAACGGCGTGCCTGCTAAACACAGGCACAGCCTGAACCAAAGAGAAGAATCCTGAAAAGCTTTGTTGCTATGATTCCCTTTGGCCTCTCTTCTGCGAAACAGAAGCTCACTTGGCAGTGCTACAGCAGAGAGCCCAAAGTTTACAAAAACATTCAGTACTCTCAATAAGAAGTCCTTCAGACACATTAAATGCTCTAACAGTTCTACAGGAGCTGATCTGCTGATAGTGAAATTATAAAAAAAAGATGCATCACAATTCTTCTTCCACTCTTCAGTAGAAAAATTACTACAATTAATAGTTTACCAAATTTGAATGCAAGTCCTGCATCTGAATTTCAAATTAATCTAGTTCACATCTAGAATTTTAATGATGAAATCTCTACCGAAACACTTTGAAAGTTCAGTTTTAACAGATTTTCTCAGGAAGGCATTCAATACCCAATTCTTAAAAAAATATTCTAAAAAAAAAATAAATATGAGGCTCTGTGTTGACTGTATCATGCCAAAATTAAATTGTGTTTGAAGTGAGTGTAATGGTTATTAAACAATAATACTGAATCATAAACAGCATATGCCCTAGAATAGTATAAAGATTCTTGAGCATTATTCAAAATATAAATCTGATGGAATTAAATATTAGAAGGAGAATCAGACTCAGTAATATCCCTGTATCAGATCATTTCAACAGTGCACTTAAATAAAATCCCCTCTTCTGGAGCACTTCCCATTTCTGTTACTCTGATAGAAGAGAATATTGTTCTGTTCATGCCTGGAATGGAGCAGTATACAGAAAAGTTAGGAATAAAGCATGGACATTTAGCAGTAGATGGTCATTCTGTTTTGGGGGGCGGATGCATTGATAAACCATAGGAAGACATTTTCAGTCAGAAGGAAGTGACTTTTATTATTTACAGAAACTTTTTGCTCTTTATAAATATTCTTGTTGGAAAAGAGTATTCTTGACATCTTTGAATAACGAGTCTTCTGTACCATTTGTAGCTCCCATGATACCTGTGCTTAACCATCTAATTTTGGTTGCTTTTGGTTCCTTTTCTATTGACAGCGCAGTGTTTATTTAGAAGTTAAGCTATTCGTGACCTACTGATGTATAACACATCAGTGTTATAATAATAAAGAATGGATGTATTTCTGGAGTAAATTATTTCCTTCTTTGTCTTTGCAAGTCAGAGTGAAGACAGTTTTAGGAGGTGTGCACTCTTGCTCTGCACAGAAGTATGAGAAATCCTACCCTATTAGGAAGAAGACAGAACGAATTCCTGGAATCCCTATTCATAAACATGTTTTGTAGCCAAAAGAAAATTCTGTAGCTTGGAAAGTGAAAGGCTGTGAATGTATAATCACATTTTCACCAAGTAATAACATACATTTTGTTACAATTGAATAAACGCTATCAGGGGTATCAGTGTTTTAAAAAAATTGGTGCGAGTTTTAGATTAGCTCACTTCAAGAATGTAGCGTAGGCAATGAACAACTGCTGTTTTTCTGGTGACGATAAATGGGCAGCCAATAAGCCCTTTCTCTTCTTTGGAAATCTTGTTAAATGCCATATTGAGACCTCTTCTTAAATGCATTGTAAGAATGAATTTATGTTTAAGCAGGTATGCCCCAAAACCAGGCATCTGTGAAAAACCTATGGGTCAAGATACTGAGAGTTGCTGAGAACCCAGGCTATACACAGATCCCCTGAAAATAATATTTATAGTATGACTAGTCTAAACAGAATCCACAGGTAAAAAGTGAATGGACAGCTGAGCTAAGTTAAGGCATAGACCAAAGGAGAAAGCCTGAGATCTAAGATACAATTCATTTACTTACCCAAAAAAAGCAGATAAGTCAAAAAAAAGACGATTTTTAATGACCGAAACTGGTGTTGCATTTTCACTGAGCTCAGTCTTCTGGAAGGTGCAAGTAGATAGCATCCTTACAAGCCTACCTCCCTACGTCAACTTCCCCATCTTTTCAATAAGGACAGCTATAATCAGCAGGACTACTGACTGACATAGAGATAGGAGGCAGACCACAGCAGCTACTATTTTGTGACTAGGAATTGCTCAGTTTGTACTTAATACTGCTAGACCTGAAATCATATAGTTCCTGTAACCTTCCCAGCAGATCTATTATCTAGTCATTACTGTTATTGCTGGCAGATTTCCATATAGCAAAATGAGACAGCAGAAACAACATTAAAAAAACCCGAAACAAATAAAAGCCACAGACCCTTCAAAGAGATATTGAGCTTATGATCACTGTCAACTTACATTTACGTTGTTCTATTCAGTAGAAATATTATAAATATAGGTATTTTTAAGGAAGTAGTGAAGCTAAGAGGCATCTAGAGCACTACCAAAATTATAAACACTTAAAAAAAGATGACGATACTACAGAAACACTGAAGTATAGTTCATTTTCAAACTAAGTTAGATGAAGCACATATAGAATGGGTTAAATTTCCCAAACTTGTAGAAATAAAACACACTGTATAATTAAAAAGAAAAGAACAAAGTTATAACAGGCATAGTTTGATTTCTCTTACCCAGTTTTAACATCTTTTAAAAGTTTTATTGCCCCTACTATGGAACACAGTCATGTGAAACAGTGCTCTGCAGAGGATCATAGCATCGGTGGAAGAGACCTTTAAGATCATCAAGTCCAACCATGAACCTAACACTGCCAAGTTACCACTAAACCATCTCCCTCAGCACTACATCTACACGTCTTTTAAATACCTACAAGGAGGGTGACTCAACAATTTCCCTGGGCAGCCTGTTCCAATGCTTGACAACCCTTTTGGTGAAGAAATCTTTCCTAATATCCAATCTAAATCTCCCCTGGCACAACTTGAGGCCATTTCCTCTTGTCCTATCGCCTGTTACTTGGGAGGAGTGAGCAATGCCCATCTCGCTACAACCTCCTTTCAGGTAGTTGTAGAGAGCGATAAGGTCTCTCCTCAGCCTCCTTTTCTCCAGGCTAAACCACCCCAGCTTTCCCAGATGCTTCTCATAAGACTTGTGCTTTAGACCCCTCACCACCTTTGTTGCCCTTCTCTGGACACGCTCCAGCACCTCAGTGCCCTTCTTGTAGTGAGAGGCCCAAAACTGAACACAGTACTTGAGGTGAGGCCTCACTGGTGCTGAGTACAGAGGCACAATCACCTCCCTGCTCCTGCTGGCCACACTATTTCTGATACAAGCCAGGATGCTATTGGCCTTCTTGGCCACCTGAGCACACTGCTTGCTCACGTTCAGCTGTCTGTTGACCAATGCCCACGGGTCCCTTCCACCGGGCAGCTTTCCAGCCACTCTTCCCCAAGCCTGTAGCGTTGCATGGGGTTGTGACCCAAGTGCAAGACCCGGCACTTGGCCTTGTTGAACCTCACACAATTGGCCTTGGCCCATCGATCCAGCCTGTCCAGGTCCCTCTGTAGAGCCTTCCTACCCTCAGGCAGATCAACACTCCCACCCAACTTGGTGTCGTCTGCAAACTTACTGAGCGTGCGCTCAATCCTCCTGTACGGATTGTTGATAAAGTTATTAAAGAGAACTGGTCCCTATACTGAGCCCTGGGGAACACCACTTGTTACCAGCCACCATCTGGATTAAACTCCATTTACCACAACTCTTTGGGCCCAGCCATCCAGCTAGTTTTTAACCCAGCAGAGTGTATGACCATTCAAGCCATGACCAGCCATTTTCTCCAGAAGAATGCTGTAGGAAGTGGTGTCAAAAGCTTTACTAAAGTCTAGGTAGACAACATCCGCAGCCTTTCCCTTATCCACTAAGCGGGTGACCTTGTCATAGAAGGAGATCAGGTTAGTCAAGCAGAACCTGCCTTTCATAAACCCATGCTGACTGGGCCTGATTGCCTGGCTGTCCTATATGCACTGCGTGATGGCACTCAAGATGATCTGCTCCATAACCTTCCCTGACACCAAGGTCAGACTGACAGGCCTGTAATTCCCTGGATCCCCCTTGTGGCCCTTCTTGTGGATGGGTGTCACATTTGCTAACCTCCAGTCAACTAGGACCACCCTGGTTAGCCAGGACTGCTGACAAATGATGGAAAGTGGCTTGGTGAGCATTTCTGCCAGCTCCCTCAGTACCCTTGGGTGGATCCCATCCGGCCCCAGAGACGTGCGCATCTAAGTGGTATAGCAAGTCACTAACCCTTTCCTCTTGGATTATGGGGGGTTCATTCTGCTCCCCATCCCTGTCATCCAGCTCAGCGGACTGGGTACCCAGAGAACAACTGGTCTCACTGTTAAAGACTGAGGCAAAGAAGGACTGGAGATGAGAAAAGATGTATGTCTGCAGGATTTGCTATAGTAGTGAAAACTGAAAATAAAGATTACATGTCTAGGCACAAGAAATGTTTTTATTTCACAAATTGTTTAATAAGCTTCAACATCAAAAGTACAAAGACGCTCAGGAATTGTGTGAAAATATATGGAGAAATTTAAATTTTTTGTTGGAAAAAGCTTGTCAATTTTTGCAAGGAAAAGTATTGTAACTAGTCTAAGGACTTTTTTTTTTTTTAAAAAAAAACAAAACAGGATTAAATAAGTACACCTCCAGGCATTGTTGGCATTTCAATCTCTTACTGAGCTATACTTCCATCATCCTAATTAAGGCCTAAATGAAACATATTGGGCCTTCATCTCAAAATGCTTGAAGATATCTGCAAATGGAAGGTAACAAAGGCAGTTAACAGGACTCCATTCAGATACAGAGGCACACTACTATGGAATAGTAGCAATCAAAATGAGGAGCATGTACCGTTACATGGTTTGTAGAAAATTATCTACATAATTGTGTTTGAAGACAAAACTATTTATGACACATGATTACCTTGCCGGTGAATCATTCCTCCGTGCATAATTCTTGCCACAATGCAATGGTTCAGCTCATTCATTTTTAAAGTGATTCCCTACAAAAAGAAACGTTTATACCCTTAAAATAAGATATTAAGCAGTGTGATTCTTGAGCAGTTAAGAGCAGTCACTTTTCCTAAAAGACTGAAGGCAGGGTATACATTTTAAGGTTAAAGTAAAAACTTTGCCACTCCCTTAAATATGAGCAACGAAAACACGCAATTTATAAGTGAAGATGCAATAATTTAATATATAAGCATATGAGATTCTGGTTTGTTAAAAATGTAATTATGTATTGAAATGCAAAGTGTCCAGTTTGGTTTAAAGCGTGATCTGCTATACCTACTACAAGGTTGTTTCAAGCTCTAGAACAGCTCTAGTGGTACAGCAGTAGTATGAATGTACATACAACATTTTAAGTATATACACAAGAGTATATTTATCTGCAATGGCTGCTGAACTATTCCAGTTATACTGGCAACCCTACTTCAAAATGCAGAAAGTGTCATTAAAATCATTATAATACTGGTCTTTACCAGTACAGTGTCAAGAAAAACACTGAGGTTCCCTCCATACCATTGGTTCATCTGTGTTCTTCTGGAACTGCACCAGTCGAACTCGTGTTACATTCTCCATATCCATGTCGCCGTTGGCGCTTTCTGGAGAATCTCCGTTTAGGTATGGAGACGTGGGAGGAGGTGTAACTCTCAGCGCTTCATCACTGTAAACTTCATGTGCCACTACATCATGAGTTTGAAGTAAGGCCTAGAGGAGATTACAGCAAAAAAATATCAGTCTTCCATCATCTCTGATGCCCCCCACTCATTCCTCATAAGTATTTTTGAAGCTTTCCAGAAAATAAAGGAATTTCAAGATATTTGTGCCTCACTTTCTATATAGGAATTTTTCCCTTAAAGGATTGTAGGATAAACTTCAGCAGACTGCAAATGCATACACACATACCTAGCCTTTAAAATCTGCATGAGTAAACCTGATTTTCTACTGTAGATAACATCAAAGAGAATGATGCTGCTTCCCTCTACCCCACCTTCTCGACACCTGCAAGGTGTCAGAATCTTTATGTGCCTAGACACAGAATTAGGAAGCTACCTTTCTGAGCAACCTATTCTATAATAATTAACCTAATAAAATGAAAAGGTATTCAGATCCCGTGGTATTTCTTTCTAATGAAGACAGACTGTGGATTGGTACTGACTGAAAGAACAAAATACTGTTTTTTGTTGTTTACTAGCATAATCAAATCCATATTCCCCCCTTCTCCTAGAGCATGGACCCAGCACAACCACACTGAGTTCAAACTACCTGATAAAAATTACGGTGAAAACCAACAAACTGCTCAAATACTACTTAATTAGTTTTACTCTGTTTCTTGATGCAAAGAATGGTACAACATGTAATTGATTAAATTTATTTAAGTATCTTTGACAAGCAGAAGAACTGACTATGTAAGAACTCTAAGCTAGGGAAAAACATGAAGCCTGTGTAACTGTAAAAAGTGTAACACAGTATTATGAGATAAAAGTTGGACAAAGTGTTAACATTTGCAAAGCAGTATTCAACCGTACCAGGCTTTTTTATGGTATGACGTTCCACTGTTCTCCAGGATATCTTCAAGAGCCCCATATCACATCCATTTCACATTTAGATTCAACTCTTAATAATATTATAGCTAGCTTGCTTCTGGTACAAAACTAAATATGATTTGTATGTGAACATGCTAGTTCTACTCCTATACTAACTCATCAAAGACCAGAGATCGATCCTGCCTCTGTGCCCAAATGGATGGGTTTCTCAGTTAAGGCTTGATAAATCAAGCCTAGTTCTTGCAATATCTCTACAATACTACAGATATCAGCCACCAGTGCAGCTAGGCCAATCTATTTTGTAGTTAACATCTTGTTAATTTCATTTTAATGCTCTCAGCTCTTAACTTGCAAACCCCATCCATCTTGTGAGGCTTGTGACTGACCCTCTAGAATTCGTTTTGGCAGAGAAATATGACTCTGCCAATGTCTTAGTCTTCAGTTAAAATGTTTAAGTAGAACTTAAACTGAAAAAAATGATAAAACCACATCCTACAAGATGTATTTCTGAAGTGGAATCCAAGGTAGAAATGGGATTTTCATGGCCTCTACAAAATTCTAAATTTCTTCCCAAGTTAGCACTTCTAAAGCGTACCTTGTAAAATATAACTTCATAAATAGTTTAAGTTCCCTTTCCTCAAATCACTTGCAAACTATAGTTGTGAATTCAGCATTATAATGATGGAATGGAATTCCCTGAACTATCAGTGCTCTGGCCACATTCCCTCCTGTTTTTCCAGTGTTTCAAGCTCTACATAAATACTACTTTTAGTTAAATACTAAACCGTACCTGCATTTTCTGTTTTTCATCTCATTTCGTCAACCACTAAGCTCAAACTTGCAACAATTCCTCTGCATTAGTCTGTACTACTGAAGCAACATTTTATATTGAGCGATCTGGACCACGTATGTAAGTTAAAGGACTTTAATTAAATAAATTCTTAATTTGATTTATTTAATTGGGTGCAAACTTTGGTGTGAATGCTCCCATATAGGTTTGGGGATTTAGCTTAATTCTCATTTTAATATCTAAAAACTGTTTGCAATTGTCCCAACTAAGAGCATCCATGGGCAATCACGCCTTAGCTCTGGCGGTTACAAAAACCATCCATTGTAAGAGTGTGTGTGGTCTTGGCTTTGCGCGCAAGGACTCTTTAACAGACCAGGGTGATCTTCTCTGCATCCTTCACCTCAAGCTACTCAAAGCTACTTACTCAACTTCATGCACCTGCCTGTATCTGTTATACTCTCCACGCTTTAATATTACATTTCTTATGCAATTCATTTGTTTGACATTAAATACTTGCCTTGGTTTATACTATATTTTTAGCAATAATATACACCTGGTAGGACATTAAAATATGGAAATTTGAACATTTTTGGAGGTTCATAATTATACTGGATGACTTTTGAATGTGTTAACAAAAATTAACACAAATTCAGAAACACCAGTTATTAAAGTACAGCAACCTCGATTTTCATATTGAAAAACATCTAATATAAAGACTGCTATTCGATTTTACTTAAAGATACTTGTTTTCATGCATTTAAGTTAATTTTGGTAATTTAGGTATTTTTTTCCCTGTCTCTTTTTCCTTTGTAGAACATGTTAATCCTGCTGAAAAGAAGTCCACTGAGAACAACTGCTTTCTACTCTATTGCAGGATCATTGTCTGCAAAGAACAGCGTAGGAAGGCACATGATGATGGATAAAACTTCCAACATGTAATTAAGTAAAAGTCTCCTAGTACAGCAACCATTTCAATTGCTGCCACATACTAAACGTATATAATAGAATCTTTTACAGATAACACTGGTGCATTTGAAAAAATATTCAAAGTTGTGTAATGGAATAAAAGCTCCTTGAAATTTGTACACAATAAATGAGGTACTTGACAATCTTTTAAAGAATTCTTAAAATAATTATCTACTGAAAGACCTTTATGCAAAATTTACATACATTGCTTTCAATCAAAATGTTAAGCACGTACAGACTAAATTTATAATTTATTCCTGTACCCATAAGGCACACAATTAAAACAACAAAAACCTTTGAACTTGAAGATCTCAGTCCTAGTTAGAGTACTTATAAACACATAGGTTATCGGCTTTAGTTCTGTAAAAGTCTATACATAGTCTAAACCACTAACACTGCGTTTAAGTAAACAAGACAGACTATACACCATTGTCTTACAATTAAATAATATCAATAATAGTAAA
Source organism: Rissa tridactyla (assembly GCF_028500815.1). Lineage (NCBI taxonomy): Eukaryota > Metazoa > Chordata > Aves > Charadriiformes > Laridae > Rissa > Rissa tridactyla. The sequence continues at coordinate 96,671,275 of NC_071466.1, forward strand.
ATACTCTGTTATCATACAGGTGTTAATGCACATGATCCTACTTATTGCACCTTACTGCTTCCGTCTCTGTGTATCAGAGCTCAGCAACTTCCTAACCAGAGCATTGCAGTACAATCCCTGGGAAACACATTGTGAGTGTAGACTGACAATGTTGTTTTATACAATTACTTCCTTTCCTAAGAATATCCATTTTAAAGGCCTTAGCGCTGAAGGAAAGTTTGGCAGAATGCCACATACATAAGAATAATTTTATACCTTATAAAAGGTGTGTCTGGGAGCCGGAGTGGGAATGATTTGAGAGGATGGGATTGCCTCTTTGACATCTGGAGACTCTTTGGTATCTGCACCCTAAAGGTATGGTTTCACTGCAACATATACAGATTTAACTGCTGCTTTACATGTTTGTGCCATTCTTCCCCATCGCGGACTGAATGTTTCCGTCCCCTTGCTCATTCTGGCTCTGGCAGTATTCCAGTTGCTCCTAGCTCTTTTTGCTAAACTGATCATTGTTTTGTTGGAGAAATTTTCTATTAGTTTAGCACAGCGCGATACTGAAGTGCAGGGTCAGATGAACGTCAGAATAATCGTAAGGGAGAGGATAAAACATGGGGAGAAGGGACGGGACTCCATCAATTAGCAATTAATCTTGGGATGCCATAGACTAACTTACTGAAATTACTCCTCATCAAAAATACTTGTTATGGAATTGTGGCTTATTTCTTATAAGAAACATTTCTGACAGATGGTTTTAAGTTTATGAAGATATCAGGTGGAAATACAGACACCTATAAAAGATGATGTCCAACTCACTTTTCCTGTTGCTTGATTTGATACATTAAATTTTTATATGCCACAATAATTTTAATTGATACCTACCCTGAAAATAATTTATACTTAAAAAAATGCTTTCTCCACAGTGCCTGTTTTTGCAATACTGTGCAGTATTGCACAAAAAAAGGTAAATCAAATGAACCTGTCAGATTACAAATAAAGAAGCTGAGTACCAGAAAGTATTGTTCTTGGGTTTTCTCCTTGTTTGTTTTTTTTTTTCTTTAATCGTTCTTACAATATGGTGGACTACCATTCCATCTTGTTTTATGTTCTATTTCAAGCAAGTATTCCTGTTAAATGCTGAACCAGATTTGTTACAGACTTCAGGATAGGTATCATCTCCAGGCAATGACATATCAGTGTGATTCTGAGTACAACATAAAAAGCCAACGTCTGCATTAGCAATTAGTGCAATGAATTAGGAACGGATCGACAAGTAAAACAATTGGGTTAGTGATGACCTGATGTACACACTGAACGCATTGCAGGAGTTTTTACTTCTGACCAGCTTCTGTCTTGACACGTGGACTAAATGCCCATCAGCTGCTGGATTACACTGGCTGAGCTTCTGGTGGATGTCTTCAAGTTTAATTTTATTGGAAAGGAGTCTAGTTTGCATGCTTTGAGACTCTTACGTGATACAAGCCAAAGCATTGTAAGGGGACGATCAGGGGATTCACTTCAAAACCACACTCCTGGTCTGATATAAAATACTAAAATAAATGCACCCGAAGCTACAGTGGCCATCAAAAGAACACACTGGGACATGCAGCTATCCAGTTTTCATCTTATACCTGAATATGAGGTTGGTTTCAGCTCACTCTTTCCTGGAAATTAGGTTTATCCTTCAGACTTACAGTAATTCAGCTTTCAGGTGAGCAAATTCCACAAAACCCCCTGCATATAATCTTTGTGTTAGGGAAAGTCAAATTCATGAGTTTAAACTGACAATAGTGTGTAGCAGATTTAAGCAAACACTTTTATTTCTGAACTTAGGAACTTCATCCACAGCACGAACAACAAAAATCCTTTTAGTTTCAAAAGACTGGAACCAAGTTTCAGTAACCGGAACCAAGTTATTATAAGCATTTACATCCCTCCACTTAGGACAATTACTGCCCACAAATCAGGTTTGTGAAACAGACACAGTAGGAGTTGATATGCAACAAAAATTCACTAGACTGCACAAGCTATTGATTTATTGTAAAATAATGTTAAATAAACACTAATTTTGCAATGACTTCACACACCTTTATCGTAAGATCACCTTGGGAAAAAGAAAAAGGAGGACCCCAGCTCTACCTATGAACATCTGAAAGGATTCATTCTTCTTCCTGTGTGCAATGCAGCTTGCCCCAAAAGGACAGTGAAGCTGCTCCATAATTAGATTACTCCAAACTGCTGACAGGTTTCAGCACAGTCGTGGGGCCCAACAGTAGTAGTAATAAAAGCTACTTTGCCAGACCAGGAGATTAGAAACATTTATTAACAGGTATATTGTACTGTAAGCAGTTTTATCACCTGCAGATTTTAGGGAGAACTTACTGAAATTCAGTTGTCTAATGTAAAGAATATATGTAAAAAACAACCAAAAAACCCCTCAACAAGCGTAACATTTGCTTACCATGAAATGAGGTTGTGTTAAAATACGCTTTAGCTCCTTTGCATCATTGTTCTCTGGGTAACACGAAATTTCTTCCAATACCTGCAAAACAAGCAGGACAAACGTCCATAGTAACTTTCTTTTAAATAAAGCTATTAATCAAACAAATGAAAAAGCCTCACTGGTCAGTCAGAATATCTCCAAATGATTACACAAAACAACGTTTTTGACAGGAAAGGGCTTAGGAGAATGTGGTTCACCCCTAGGAGAATAAAATACCTTGTTTCAGTTTTCTTTCTGAGAGAGGTTAAAGCAGAAATTTGAAGGAAATGGTTGCTCTTTTTCAATTGACAGTATTCCTCCAACAGCTAAATATGTGGAGACAGAAATGAAGTGCTAACTTATAGGTGACACACATCACCATCACCAATTGCTATTCTCACACATGGTCTCAACTTATTAAAACAATCAGTTTAAAAGCAGAATTAAAAATACTCAGAAAACCATCTCTCCACAACTTAAGTTGTTAAAGACATCAAGTGTAGGTGGTTCAATTGCTATGCCACTTCGAAGCTCCAGATGTTATAAAATCTAAGCCATACTTCGGCTTATCAGTGGGGGGAGGAGGCAGGAGGCATTTGCCTGCAACCCGATACTTTTACCTTTATTTTCTGCATGCAACTACTTGGACTAAAAAAAAATATATTGTGACTAAGTAATATTCTGCTTCTGGAAGCACCTCCCAGGATTAACTGCCAGGAAATCTTGCAGAATAGGACTTTGGGGTGTCTACCAATGTGACTGCAGTTACTACATAATGATTTAGTCTTCCTGTTAATTCTATTTTAATAGCACTATAAACAATGTTTTCGTATGACATTACCCCCAACAACTGCACTTATTTTTACTGATAATATAAAATATAACTATTTATTTTTTTACTACTTGCAATAAATAGACAAATAAAATACTATTTGTCAGCTATAAGAATTAAGAACATCTGTGCGTGTTTGTCTTTCATCTTAATGGGCCACCTTCATTGCATTTCTAGGTCTGCTCTTCTTAGAACTACCTATGATAAACTTGTTTTTTCAAAATACCCGGAAACATCTTTTTTTGTGACTAAGTAATATATAAACTGAACATGAAAGATATTGCATTTACATAAGAGAAGTATTCCTTTTAAGACTGCTATTGTTGCAGCAAAGGTTAAATGATAAAACTGAGTAATATATATAATCCTCACAGACATAATGGAATTCTGCAAGTTTATGCAACATGTTATGTAACTTAAGTAAGCAACGGTAGAATTCCAGAAATAATTCCGATTATGAGCCAGAATACATATCAGTATCTTAATGAAGAAAAAAATTATTCCGCTTTAAATACAATCAAACTTTCCAAGTAAAACCTATATTTTAAAGCCATTACCTCTTTGGCTCTCTGTACAGCATCACTTGGAGGATTCCTGATTTGTGGTGAAGATTTTGTGTTTATTTTGTCATAAAGCTGAAATAACAAGAAAACAAACTACTGAAATCATATGCTACTTTATATAAAGTAACGATGAGTGCTAACAATAGCCTGCTTATGTTACCATGATTAAGATGATTGTTAAACTGCAAGTCCCACAGATGTTTTGTATACAAAATCTAGCAGCTTAGGGTTTTGGCTTTTCATTTTTAAACATTTCCTGATTTGAACAGTGCCATAGATTTAGAGTTCATAGGATGACATGGGAAAGTTCAAGAGGTTAAGGGATTCTGCAAACCTCCCATGCTTTTTCCACAGATTTACAGAAACTATATTCTTCTACTAGTAGTGATCCTATGAATCTTGAATAAATGCTGTAAATTATACATTCTACTATAAAATCAAATTGATCTGCATATCTCACTTTTTGCAATAAATCAATCATCAAACATTCCGAACAGTAATTTAAATAAACCTCAGAATATGGGAAAATGGTCTTCAAGACAGAAAGCTACAAAAGCCTAAGTCTTTGGATAAGAAAAAAACCAAAACTTCCCAAGAAAGAGGGCTCACAAATAAAAGAGTACTCTTATTTTAGCAGGATTTTAGCAGGATAAATGCCAATGTATTTAAATAGGAAATCGTAAACATTCCAGGCTAATTATTTTCTTAAGAAAACTTTTAAAACTCCCTCAACTATGCAAAACACAACAGTAGAGAGCTCTATCTTCAATTCAAAATTAGATATAGATATTACAGCCTCTCTTTCATACAAACCTAAAAGATTGTGCATGTTTTAAAGAAATAAATGTATACTTAAGAATAAAAAGGCACTGTAATAAAGAATAAAGATAAAAAATAAAGAATAAAAAGGTACTGTTTTCAAATAAAAAACTTTTGGCTTACATTTCAAACAATATCAAGATGGTCATGCCTGTAATTAATTCCTATTTATGTTAGACTACTTCTTTGAAACATAAGACAGAAAAAAGATACAAATAGCTATTTTTAGGGTATTGGAGAAACTTTTATCACAGTGAGGGTGGTGAAACACTGCAACAAGTTGCCCAGGGAAATTGTGGAATCTCTCAACTTTGGAAATACTCAAAATTCAACTGAAATTCAAAATAGTGTCCGTAAACAAACATTCAAAATACACACGGAACACTAATACCTTCAGCAAATCTTAGCACTGTAAAGGATGAGTTGATAAGAACCCCCCAACCAGGCTGCTCAGCAAGTTGTTCTCAGAAGCTTCCTCTGAGAAGCTTACAGCTCTGTCATTTGGCTGAGGACGGCCTTTGAAAAAGGGAACCTTGTCAAGCTACAGAAGTACCCTCTTCTCTTTCTCACATGAAATACCATTCAGTTTTAGAACAGATGTAAATTGCAATAAATACAATCCAATACAAAACGCACACGTTCACCGTTTCAAGTCCATACACAAACAAATACAAAAAGAGGAAACAATGTCACTTCCAAAAAACATTGCTGGAGGACAGTTATACCACTATCTTGGGGAAAGTAGGAAAGTCAAGATAAATCAGTTTCTTCCACATCCAACAACTTCACCTTGTGCTGCCAAAACACCGCTAGGCTACACAGTTTAAGCAGCCTTGACCGCTGTTGAAGTTTTTAAAATAGAAGCTTTCTGCTAGCTTATAGTTCAGGAAATACTTTAGTAGCATACACAATTATTTGGTTTTACCTTTTCTTAGATAAGTAAACAAAACCTACCCAAACTCCAGCAACCCCAAATGATCAAGTACCACATTTATACACCTGTTAAACTGCATCAAGCCCTGTGTACTGATTAAAGCGCAGTAGGAGCTGTTGAAAATGCATGATACCCAACAAGAATATTACTGAATGTATTTTTCTAAAAGTCACACACACATCCTGTTTAGCAATAATGGAATTCAAAAAGTTAGCAGGAAAATATTTTTATTAGTTATTTCTAGCAATTGTTTAAAAGCTAAATCACTGAAGTTGACGATTTCACTCATGTCGCTATGTTATCGTGATCCAAAACAACCGGCAGTTTAGAGAAACAATTTTTTCTTGCTATCAAGGGAGGATAAGTTATCTTCTGAGACTAGGAAGGAGGCAAAAAGGAAAGTACGAAAGTGCCTCTAAGAATGTTTAGGAAAAAATCAAGGCAAAGTTCAGACTAAACAAGAGTGCATTTATTTTTGTGTCGCGCCTTTGTACTGAGTCACAGCACTTAAATTTCATCTTCCAGGCTGCTTACTGAGTGCTACTTACTGAGATTTGCTTCCAAGGCACCAAAGCATTAGGAGCGACGCTCAGAGTACTTAAAAGAAAAAACCTTCATATTTGCATTAAGGCTTAAAGCCTATATATTATGCAAGCTACGGGATCCATTCATTGTTTCTGTCTGGAAGTAGAAGACAGCCTCAACTAGAGAAAGGATGTATTTTTGGCAGCTTCACTAACATGAGCAGATCTCGTCTAGAGAATCTTTTTGGGTACTCTACGCCCAAAGCTCATGACAGTGGATGGCACTCATTGCAGCGTCTAATGGAAACACTATGCAAACAGCCAACACCACATTACATTTTTACCACGAGTATAATGTGTTTTTCTCTAAAATTCTGTTCAACCTTAACTCTAAAAAGCCAGAAGCAAACAAAACCCACAATAAATCTACTAAGAAACTTGAACCTCTCCAACCTGAAATGCATTTTTAAATGGTAAATTCCTAATTAAAACCAGTGACGTTTCATGAAGGAATGCCGATTTAAGAAAAAAAAAGAAATACACTTTTTCATTTAACTGGGTTACCATCACTTTAACCTCTGCATGCAAGGAAAAAGAGAAGCGTATTTTCTGCCCAAATAAAAGATCATACATCTAAGAAAAAAGAAGACAAGTAATACTTAAAAGAAGAGGAACTATCTTGGCAGGGGGAAGGGGGAATCTCAGGCAGCCAGAAAGCATAAAGTCAGCTACGTATGAGTTTCTCCCAGGGAAGACTACAGCCAAATGCCATACCATAATGAGAATATCAATTAAGAACAAGACTGCTGTATGTGTTTGTGGCGCGCCCACAATAGACCACTGTTCAGTTCCACATTCAAAATACAGGAAGGATGTCAAGAGGCAGAGAGGGCTCAGAAAAAAACTCCAAAAATATCAACCATCTCTCCCCCTAGCATATTATAAAATGCTTAAAGACAACAGAAGTTTGGTAATAAAAGGGAATTCAGTTTAGATGACAAAACTATCACATGATCCAAGTGAAAGGAAGTAGTCAGGGCAAATTCAGAGTAGAATTAAAGCACAAATATCAACATTGCAGGTAATGAAGGGTGTAATGGATTTACTCTCTTGGGAGTTTTTAAAAATCAGAAACAGACATTTTTGAAACAGCGTATTCTAATTCAAGTTAGTTCATGGACTTTTTAGCTTACAAGGGGACCAGGCTACATAATTAAAATTGTTTCTTCCAGTCACATAGTCCATAAACAACAGATTAAGCTTTAAAATTTCAGTGTAAAAAATTTATTTTGTAATTTGTTGGAAAATGACATTATATGAATAAAACTGATGTTTTATGAATAATCCTAAAGGGAACCGATAGTAGTAGTGAAAGATTTATTTTTGTATGTGAAGTTAAAGAAGATTTCCACATGAGAAAATCCAAATGACATAAAGAAAAATGTTGCTTGTCAATTTCTGTACAATATTTTTTTAAAAACACATGGTAGGTGTTCAGCTAGTTGTTGCAATCTCTGTGCTCTGAATTACTTTTAAAACTGGAGCTGACTGGCTTTCATCATGTCAAGGTTTCTTTGTCTTTTTATAGATGGGCCACAAATTCTTAGGTTTTAATTGTGCTTCTTGAAATGATAGTTAACACCGTCTTGGCCTAAAACCGTTTTTAATCCCTTCTTAAAACCAAATCAGCTGTACTGATTACTGACATTTCATGTTAGCAACATAAAAATTTCCAAATGGAGACAATGAGTATTGTTACCAAACTGTCTCAGTGTCCATTTTCACATCTCATCTAGAAACAACCTTTTGTCCAGGCCATGCAACTTCTCTCTGGTATAATGCATTATAACACTACATTATTTTGGAAAGCAGTGGCACAAATTACAATACACACGACAAATGCAATTATTACACACTGAAGACAGTAAAATGACAAGACTGTTTTCACATCTATAAATACAGACACACCAATACCCCATGAACCATTTATCTTGCTCAGGTTCACGTCATTCTGTATTTCTAATGCACCTTTAGGAGAAATTAAAATAATATTACATACAAGACTGTACCAGAAGTACTATTTCTACATTAACTGGTTATGTAGTCAAAGCAAATATAGTGCCATACAATCAAGACAGGTATCTTTAAAAACATGTCAAGTAATAATAACTAACCCCAGAAACAAAGGAAGTATTAGTACCTCTTAGTACTTGCTTTATATTTTGATTTTTTCAATATACCATTTCACCAATGCTTTCACAGAATTTTTTTTTGGACATTAAAAAAAAGCGTCTCTTGTTTGGTATGTACTCATATAAACAGAAGGATGAATCCAGGATACTATTTTCTATTTCTCATTTGCAATTTTAGTAACTGCGTGTTAAGTCTGGACATAATTTTTTAGCATTATGTTATAAAGCTGATTTCAAAAAACACATAAACTCCAACAATAATTAGTATTTACTGGTTACAGAAGATGATCAGAAGCTTTCTGTCAGAACACAGCAGAGGCTGGTAAGAGGAGCAAAGCGTATACTATGCATTAATGCACCAGAACCGGTGAAGCAGTCCTACCTTCTTTGCAATCTTAAAAAAGACTGGTTTGCAATACTTTTCAAGTATTTTTGCACTTAAACAATAGCTATAGCAGAAGCAATTTAGAAGAAGGAATTTACAGCTCCATAATTTGTCTCTGAAAGCATGTGAATTTAGAGGTTTCATTTACACATATTAGCAAGAATATTTGTTCCCTTGGACATAAGAATCCAACACACCTTTACATAAACATTTTACAAAATGTTTCAGAAAACTCTGAATGAAACCTGTATGCACACATCATAGATTAAAGTGAACATTAATGACAATTACAGCCAGGCTTCACATACTCCTGTGTTACAGAACACATTACTATGTGCAGTTAGCTGCACAATTTTAATCACAGGAAACCAGCCTGTTTACAATGCTGTTGTCTTTCGGCAGCCCTGCAACCCTCAGTCCTTCAGGGACCATACCGACAGTGGTTTCTTGTGGAACAGAGTTAACTGGTTCATTCTTCACTGTCCACAACAGAATGCTTTTCTACGTAACACCAACAGACTTTCAGCAGGGCAAAAATCTGTATGTGCCCCTAATGATGGGCTTTTGTTTTGCTGGGACACTCTATTTTGAAGTGATTAGCAAATAACTTTGTCCCCTCCCCCCAGCAGCCGCCTCCAACAATTTCACTCAGCAATAAGCATAAACAGAATCAACATTTCCTAATAATTAAAAAAAATATTGTAAAATGACACAGTAATTGTAACCGTTGGAATTTCTAGACTTTGGAATACTTTGCATCTCAGCCTCACTCCTCAGCACGAGTCCTTCTGCATTTACTACACAGAAAATCAAAACTAAGAGCTTGCTCTAGAAAAGCTTAACAATCACAACTGATACATTAACAAAACTTGATATAACAAACATAAACTGACGTTATAGCTAATTAACAGAATAGTACTGCTTCTTTAAAAGACAAGTTTTACTTTAGATTTTGCATACTAGAACACAAATGCTATGAAGAGAATACCCACAACATGTCAAGTCGCGTCAGTATCAGTTGACCAGCTTCATAGGAGTCGAGACTTTTTGTCTTCTGCCTGTATAAAGGGAACTCTTCTGATATTTAAAAGCAGGCAGCCAAAAGCCTAATCCACTATCAGGCAGGCGAGACAAAACAACAAACTTCTCTTCTGACTAGTTTTTCAGATGTGCAGAAATTCCTTTTTAACCATTTCCTGTAAGAGGAGTCAGAATACTGTCCAAACGCAACCCCCATTCAATGTCACACTGAAAAATTTAGATACATGACAACTAGCAGAAATTTGGCCACACTGCCTGGTCTAATCTTGAATATAATCAAAGTTAGATCACACAGTGAAATCAGTAAGTATTTTGTCTATCCAATATCTGTAAGTTTCTGTGATGCAAATGAGAAACTTTCATTAAAACAAGGGCTACTGAACTGCTAGAGCATAAAACCCCGTGATCTCTCAACACAAATACACATTTTGTGAAGATTCAATTGTAATTCAGACAGACAGATATTGGGTTGCCACCCTCAAACATTAAATCCCCAAACTGAAACATCTAAAAGTAATCATTAAAACATGTCCGTATATTTTTGGTTTTCGCTTTCTAAACAATATAACCATATGCAATACAGTGATATTAGAGGACTGTTTTTCATCACTTTAGGTTTTTGTACCATCTAAAGATTCTCGTGTGGAGGTCCTGCTTCTTGCACAGCAACATTTACCAACAAATAGGCTTGATGCTCTGTTACCTTCCACAGCTCCCTATTGTGGTACTCCACTTACCCCAGAGGTTTCTTGTGCTGCAAGTCTGAAAGAAATCCATGACCTACTGAATGAAATAATATTCACAAGCAGTAATATCAAAGAAGTGCTAAAATTAAAGAGTCAAGTAGATAATTGATAAACCACTTAATTCTTTCTTCTGCCAGTTCTGTTTCACATCTGCTTTTCCACGCAAAATGTTTACAACCTTCCCATGGGTGCCTCTTTCCGTGGGATTCTATGCCCTCAAGGAAACATCCCTGAAGGTAACAAATCCTACTGGAAAACACACTGAATAACAAGGTCGCAGTCAGCAGGGGCTTTATCTTTGTTTAAAGACAGTTTGTTCTTTTAAACCCTATTTTTCAATGTTAAGGACTATGCCTGAAGCTCGCTGTTATTCATTTCCCAGCATAATTCTACAGCACACATTACAGCCCCAACCCGTATGAAAGTCCGAAGCATATTTAAGACGCTACTTTGTGACCTCTACAGCATTATAGGTTACAGCCCCCCACAGCTTCAAACTTTTTCCTGTGTGATACACTTATTGTAGAACAGTAAGTTCTGTTGCAAACGATCAACCTTTGCATTCAAGTTCCTTACAAGTGACATGCTGTGCAATTAAACAGTGAACAAAACTACTTCAATAGAAGGTTTCATGAAGTAGTTTATCAACTAAAATGAAGATTCTCTGACCCGGTATTCACGGAACAAGACAGTCTGAAGCAGTACATTAATTCTGTCTGAACAGACAGGAGTTTGCTTCTGTCATGCCACAGAACTGATAGCTGCCATCATTGCAGCTTGTTACTTCAGGCACTAACTTTCAGTAACCCTGACAGAGGTTATGCTAATTTAAAGTACTCAACTTCTTTCTACATATTCACATTCGTGCAACACAAATTATTTTTTATGTAAAAAAATGATGATAATCTAGTAGCAATGAGAACCCTGAATTTCACTTTAATTTTGACTATTTATGTGATAGAATTGAAATACTCATATTCTTCTTTTACTTTTTTGAGGAACTTTTATCTGCAAAATGTAGGCTAACTGTAATTTGTTTTTAAAAGTCATCTGTATTCTTATATATTCATAATGTGTTACTTGTAGAACAGGGTTACATTTGCTGCTACCTGTGTCAGAAATGAACACACCCCCAGATTTTCTTATGCCTTTACCTACAACAGCAGGTAAGAAAAAATGGTGCCAGGTAAACTCAATCAACCCCATGGCATTTCAGCTTCTACTCCAAGCTGCTTCCTGGTTTTGGGACCATTCCACATTTGGGATTTTTCACTTGTTTTATTTTAAATCAAGAACTTAACTTTTGGGGGGAAGAAGAAAGGAGAGGAAACCCAACCAAACCAGGCAAAACATTTTTCTCTATATATTAGTTCAATTCCCACTGCACACAATTGGCAAAAAACTGTCTTCTAGACAGTAAGAATGACAAACGTCATTGTATTACATACACAAAACCTGAAATTCTGACCATGCAAACCTGACATACCAATGAAGCTAAATGCCAACAGGAAAATGTTTAATAAATGTTAGCAGTTTGTTAATAGGCACATTTCTCATTCATACAGAGGATACTACATGTTTCTTTGTGGTTAATGCCTTGCTACTGGAGAAAGAGGAAATACATTAACTGATCTATTTCAAGAACTGCTAGAATAAAATTCCTTGACCTTTCAGTTTGCTATACATTACAACAAACGCTGCCTGTCAGACATGGTCCTACTGAGTTCCCAGAACAGCATCTTAGTAAAGCTGGAATGACCGAGGTTCATTCTACTGAGGATGAATATGAAGTAAAGGACAGAAGGTGACTGATATGGTATGTTTTATTAAGGTGTAAGCCTGAAATGATCGTAGCTTCCTTTCAGAGGGAAAACACAACCCCCTAACCCCTAAGAAGTGCACAACCAAAGGACTGTGTATGCATTGTCTTCTTAGTAATCCAAGGGGTAAAAAGGAACCCAGAAAGAAATCCTCCTCATTGCCTTCACAGGGTCTGTCTTTTGGTAGCAATTTGGTTACTTGGCAGTTGTAAGGAAAACAGAGTCCTTTGCCAGTGTTGGCAATAGCCAAAGATGCCAAGAGGCATTACATACGCTACCACTCAGTACTTTATCATCTAAATCTTACATTGACGTATTTTGTATGCTTGGAAATACCAGAGGAACTAGAAGGTTATGGTATAGAGCACTGAAAAGGTTTTCCATTCTGTTATGTAGCTAAACATTGGAATATCTGCTGTATCTTTGCTCTGGTCCTTCTTTCCTTCTTTGCTTCGGTCTTTACTGCTCAGCCCAGCCCTCAGGAGTCCCAGGCTTTGGGGAAAGTAATGGGGAAAGAAGACTTCCCTTGGGTTGAGGAGGATCGAGTGAGGGATCAATTAGGTCAATTAGATATTCACAAGTCCATGGGCCCCGATGGGATGCACCCGAGAGTGCTGAGGGAGCTGGCGGAAGTAATTGCTGGGCCGCTCTCCATCGTCTTTGAAAGGTCCTGGAGAACAGGCGAGGTGCCTGAGGACTGGAGGAAAGCCAATGTCCCTCCAGTCTTCAAAAAGGCAAGAAGGAGGAGCCAGGGAACTACAGGCCGGTCAGCCTCACCCCCATCCCTGGAAAGATGATGGAGCAGCTCGTTCTGGGCGTCATCTTGAGGCATGTGGAGGAAAAGAAAGCTATCAGAAGTACTCAACATGGATTCACCAAGGGGAAATCATGTCTGACTAATCTGATAGCCTTCTATGATGAATGATGGCATGACTGGATGGATAGATGAGGGGAGGGCGGTAGATGTGGTCTGTCTTGACTTAAGCAAGGCGTTCGACACGGTCTCCCACAACATCCTCATAGGGAAGCTTAGGAAGAGTGGGCTCGATGAATGGACAGTAAGGGGGATAGATAACTGGTTGAAAGACAGAGCTCAGAGGGTCGTGATGAGGGGCACAGAGTCTAGTTGGAGGTCAGTGACGAGTGGTGTTCCCCAGGGGTCAGTACTGGGTCCAGTCCTCTTCAATGTATTCACCTGGATGAGGGGATAGAGTGCACCCTCAGCAAGTACGCTGATGACACAAAGCCGGGGGGGGGTGGCTGACACACCAGAAGGCTGTGCCGCCATACAGAGAGACCTGGACAGGCTGGGGAGTTGGGCAGAGAGGTACCTTATGAAATTCAACAAGGGCAAGTGTAGGGTGCTGCACCTGGGGAGGAATAACCCCATGCACCAGTACAGGTTGGGGGCTGACCTGCTGGAGAGCAGCTCGGTGGAAAGAGACCTGGGAGTCCTGGTGGACAACAGGATGACCTTGAGCCAGCAATGTGCCCTGGTGGCCAAGAAGGCCAATGGCATCCTGGGGTGCATCAAGAAGAGTGTGGCCAACAGGTCGAGGGAGGTCATCCTCCCCCTCTACTCTGCCTTGGTGAGGCCGCACCTGGAGTACTGTGTCCATTTCTGGGCTCCCCAGTTCAAGAAGGACAGGGAACTGCTGGAGAGGGTGCAGCAAAGGGCTACTAAGATGGTTAGGGGACTGGAACACCTCTCTTATGAAGAAAGGCTGAGGGACTTGGGTCTCTTCAGTCTGGAAAAAAGAAGACCGAGGGGGGACCTTATCAACACTTAAAAATGCTTAGAGGGTGGATGTCAGGAGGATGGGGCCAGGTTCTTTCCAGTGGTGCCCAGCGACAGGACAAGAGGTAACGAGCACAAACCTAAGCATAGGAAGTTCCACCTAAACATGGGGAGGAACTTCTTTACTTTGAGTGTGGCAGAGCACTGGAACAGGCTGCCCAGAGAGGTGGTGGAGTCTCCGTCTCTGGAGACATTCCAAACCCGCCTGGACGTGTTCTGTGCACCTGCTGCTCTGGGTGACCCTGCTCTGGCAGGGGGGTTGGACTAGGTGATCTCCAGAGGTCCCTTCCAACCCTACAGTTCTATGATTCTATGATCTATCTTTTGATCAAAACTTAAAAAAGTGCAAATATATCCAAGTTTAAATTCCCTCAATAGGTTACAATCCTGCAGCAAAACTGCAGGCAGTCATGAGCCGTGGGGGAAATCACACAAAGTTCAATCTGAAAAGAAGTCTATACAAAACTATGCAACTCCATACACTAAATCCACTGTGCTTATGTACGTGGGTGTACCCATTTTTTAACTGTAGTACTTATACTGCTAGTTTGGACAAGCAGCAATTTTAGCTTTTAAAATGAGAAAAGAAATATTTCTACTTATGCATTTTACATGGCACATTGCTTTTTACAGTCTTCATAGGACATCAAATATTTTCACAATTTGTTCTAAATCAATCCTTGATCCAATTTTTTTTTTAAACTGATATGGTTAAAAGCAGATTCAAAGACACATTTATGCTTATAGTGGTTCAGACCACATGGTTAAGTATCAAGATGTTCAGTAACATCTGACTTCTATGTTCTATTCCTTCGCAAGGGGATAACATTTTACCTTCCGCATACATGAGCTATCAACAAATTTTAGCTCTATTCTAGAACATACTCATTTTTAGCAGAAACTACTACATGCTATGCACTTACTCTGTAAATTCAAAGCCTTCACTCTTCAGAGGTAAAAGAGCTGAGGAAAGGACTATATTCTTACAAAAGAAACTGCAGGGTGTGTGTGTTTTTTTTCCACAAACATCGTTTTAAACTGTGCCTCTTGATTTGCTTCATATTTACCAAGAAATCTTTTTTTGTTTGTTTTTGAAGTACTACTAATAAACAGTTATGCTACTCCTCAAAAGTCACACAAGACATTATTTCCTTCTATTTAATTTCAGGTGCCCCTCAATGCCTCATTCATGTATAATGAATGCAGACTCCAGTAGCTGACAGCATTATATTTCACTATAAATTAGGACTCCAACCTAGTAATTTGTCTCATATTTTAAGAGAAACCCATATTTTACTCATTATAAAAATTCTATTGACTGTAGAAGCTGCAGTTCCCAACAAGTGATAGCAGATGTTAAAAGATATGCCAGACAGTACATGTACATAGCTTGCCAAAGAGGAAGAGGGTGCAATTTAGCAAAATTCTGTATCATATGCAATACATGTAGGTAAACATATGTTATGTCAAATTGGAAAGTATGGTAAGTAAAGCCTGGGACTGAATAATCTTAAGTAAATACATGCTACACTTTAAAACCATAGTGACAGAACAAAAAGGATTTAGATTTAAGTAGACTAAGATGTTTTCCTACCTCCTCAAAGGAGGTGGGAACTCTTCAATTTCTGCTGGCATGAGCTGACTGCAGATACCCAGGGTACCCTTCAGTCCTTCCCTATACACTACAAGACATCTTCATTACGCCATCTAACCTTCTGCTATTTCAGGAACTGTCTGCCGACAAAACCCCCTCCAGCCATATTATTTTTTTGGGTCTCAACTCTATTCCTGTATAATAAACCAGATTTTTCTCTGTTCACATTGCAAACGTTTAACTTCTTTTGGAAAGATGAAAGAAGTAAAACCAAGATGAGATAAAGGTACTGCTTTGCACATGGCAGTACCAAGAAAACAAGCATAGTGGTCAGAAACACAATGACATTCAATGGTCCCAATAAAAAAACCCCACTCTTGTTCTGGAGTGTACCAGTAGTACTGTTGTCAAAGACATGGGCTCAGATCATTATTTCACAAGGTAGTTTAACACATTTGTAATTTTAAGGACATTTTAAAATCCTGTTATTTCAAAAACAGTAGATTTTTTTTGCTGCATCAGATATCTAATTCAAGCTGATCTTAACAAAAACAATGCAAATGACCTTTTAAAGATGACATCAAGCAGCTCATCAGAAAAAAGTAAGCATAAAAGACATTGAGGTTCTGGAGCCTGTCCGAAGAAGAGCAAGGAAGCTGGCAAACGGTCTAGAGCACAAGTCCTGTGAGGAGCAGCTGAGGGAGCTGGGGTTGTTTAGCCTGGAGAAAAGGAGGCTGAGGGGAGACCTTATCGCTCTCTACAACTACCTGAAAGGAGGTTGCAGCGAGATGGGCATTGCTCACTTCCCCCAAGTAACAGGCGATAGGACAAGAGGAAACGGCCTCAAGTTG
Organism: Rissa tridactyla; assembly: GCF_028500815.1. Lineage (NCBI taxonomy): Eukaryota > Metazoa > Chordata > Aves > Charadriiformes > Laridae > Rissa > Rissa tridactyla. Next base: position 96,687,850 of record NC_071466.1, read on the forward strand.
CACTAGGGGAGGTTTAGGATGTATATTAGGAAAAATCTCTTCACCAAAAGGGTTGTCAAGCATTGGAACAGGCTGCCCAGGGAAGTGCTTGAGTCACCCTCCTTGTAGGTATTTAAAAGACGTGTAAATGTAGTGCTGAGGGAGATGGTTTAGTGGTAACTTGGCAGTGTTAGGTTCATGGTTGGACTTGATGATCTTAAAGGTCCTTTCCAACCTAAATTATTTTAGAAGCATGAGGAAAAGGTAATCCCTCAACACAGGAAGGGCTATAAAAAGAGTTATGTCACATGGACAACACCTTGATACGCCCCACAGAATAACCTTCCCCCCTGTCTTGCCCCCACCTTTCCAATATGGATGGAATGACCTATAGCGGGAACTACAGACTCAGGTTAAGCCTAAATAGGCTTCATTCCCAGTTCTGTCAGTTGAACTAACTTCTCACGGTTAGATCACCATTTTGAAGAAAAGGATGCTAATGACCATGAACCTCATTCCAGAGGGATACAGAATCTATATAAAACTAGCTAAATCCACAATGATTACAGAGAGTTGGGAAAGAACGCAACTTCTCACCTGCTTTGTGACATTGGTGCTAATGTCGGAGTTACAACCATTTTTGTTTTTCCCTATCCATGTAACTTTTTTGTAATGATATACTGAGAATAAAAGAACCAGTCAATGCGTACCAGGCAACTACTTGAACAACTGGAAGTGGGAGGCAGTAAGGCCTGACTGACTTCAAAGATAGAAGCATAGCTTGCTGTGCTGTTACTATATTGCCTTTGGGTATTCTCATGTAAACTAAATGCAGACTGAAAAATCATTCTGAAGAAACCTCCCAGCACCAACAAAGCAGAAGTGTTATCCAAGATTTGTGGGCTGTATCCCAGGCGCTGTAGCATTTTATTTTTGTCATTGTTCAGAGTAAGTCCCAGGCTCCTGGAGAAATAACAAATCTGAAAATCTAAAGTTTTATAAGGAAAAAAAAAAAACCAACAGGTGGCCCTTACAGTTAAAAAGGATGAATTACACTCAACATAAAAAGAAGTGAAGAAAATGTAGAAAGTCAAATATGAAAACGATCCTCTTTACCTCAAAACAATATCAGTGAAGTTGATGAAATGTTCTAAAAGTGCCAGGAATACAATTCTAGCGTTCTTTGACAGATCAGAGCTCAGTAACATAAAAATACACTGTAATCAATGGGATTTATGCTTTTGGAGTAAAATATGTTGATGTACACACAGACACACACACTTGCACAGACACTCACAATGACACACCACTGATACAGGGAAGATGACATTAGGTCAAGAGGAATGGGCTAGCTAGTACAATTCTCATTTAAAGTACATACTTTATTAACCTGAATTTCACTTGATGATTCACCATATCAGTACTATGCTTATAAATACTCAGAAATGACAGAACATTAGTTAGAAAGAAAACACATGAAGTGAAAAAAAGCAACTATCACAGTGTCATGCAATCTGACGCAGAATTTTGCATTGTTGGTGGATGCATAAATTTCTCAAAAATGAATCTTAATAAACATAAAAGTTACTGTTAGCTCTTATTTGTATTAGTCTTGTGTTTAAGAGGCCCAGTCATATATCAGTGTTATGTAAGGTATTATAAAAACAGGGAACAAAAATGCTTTCTGCTCAGAAGACTACATATAAGACAAATTCTCTATATAAGTTTCTATGACAGAGGAACAGGAAGAACAAGAAAACAATGAGATGATGCTGACTACCACAGTGATCTATATATCCCAGGAACACAGAAAGTGAAATGCAAATATATGAAGGAAGTTGAAAAAGGAAGGTATTTCAGAGAATGAGTATGAAATAATGCAAAAGAAATTTTAGAATAGCCTCTGCTTTTAGTGTTCTTTCAGATATGGTCTTCCAGAGAAGTTACCTTTTAAAGAAAAAGCATACAGCACTGGTGATGATGATCCAGCCCACCTGCTGAAGGAATTCTTCAGACAGTTCTCCCTAAGGCTTGGTCAATGTTCTTCTACACTACTTGGGAAAGGAGTTTCCATTGCAGTGTGAGAGACAGTCCCTCCCACTCCCTGCGGCTGAGCATGCTGCCTCTGCTGGACTGGGATAAAAGCCAGATTTGGTTCCCCAAATAGCAAGGTGCTTTTCCTGCCAACATAGCTTCTTTTTTTTAACAAATATTTTCCACTTGCTTTTGTCTTACAAACATATCAACTAAAGGATAATTAAAAATAGGAAGACAAGGTATTTTAAAAATGAGAAAGTATTATTTCACATAAGCATAACATGTTCTGAGTTTACCAAGACATCTAGCACACACACACTTTCTGATCTGTTTTTGCAAAAGAAACACATTCATGTTTCACTAAAACGTGTTCCACTTATTAGTTTTAACATAATCAGCAATCAAGAGGGTAAGGACCAACGTTGATCCCAAAAGCTTGAACCACACTATGTGATTCACATAGAAAGCCATTATTCAAATTTAGATGTAGAAAAATTAGATGATTCATGAAAATATTTAAGCTTTTTATGCACAGCTGCTGGTTTGATTTTATTTTCTATATCATATGATAGATATTCCACCAGTCTATTCATGATTTAAAAGAAAAGAAAAGAAAAGAAAGGAAGAAGGAAATGAAAGCATCCTGAAAATAGAAATCAAAATGCCTCTTGCTTTGTTTTTTCCAAAGGATATAACAGAATTGTTAAATTAATACACTTTGCTCAGAAAAGAGCAAATCAGGGATAAATGTATGAAGAGCTTAAAACATTTTCAAATAGAGAACTATAGTATCAGCAATAGCTGGACACTGCTGAATAACAGATACTTTTACAAAAGACATTAAAATTTACCGTGCCAACGTCCAACACTGAGAGGGTAAACAGAACAAACCAAAACACATCCAGTAGAAAGCTTTAGCCAACCATGTAAGAGGCTAAACTGAGGTCCCAACAGCATTCTTTCTAGCAAAAGAGAAAATATGTTTCCTTAAAAGTCTGGACTTCAGGACTAAATCTGTTTGGATGACTGAGCTCAAAAGAAATACTCAGGGAATCCTAAAGCGTGCATGGATGCATGCTCCTTTGAAACATTACCATTAGCAGCAAGCAAAGAATAACAGACATAAGAGAAAGATTCTCTTGAAAAATCAGTATGCCTTAAATATATGCCCTATGAACATAAATTAAACTCTAAAGGGAAAAAGTGGCTACACATACAGATGTGATGCATATAGCCGCTCCAAAACTTATTTAATCTCATTTAGTTAAAACTGTACGCGTGTAATGTGTTATGCCAGCAAAAGGTAAAATAAACTTTCTTCAAAGTTCGTAACGCTTCTACTGCAGGTATACTTGCAGAAATAACAACACTTACCTTGACGATTTCATGTACAAAAATAATGTAACAAACTTTTAAAATTAACAGCCAAAAGATGTCAGCCTAGAGAACTATCTGACTTGGGACAGACAGATGCAGACAAAGCCAGTAGCAGAGAGAGGCCCCATTCACACAAAAGCTGATATTGTTCTCCTGCTGAGTGAAAATCTCACTTGTAAATCGAACGACATCTGCATTCAGAATCACCCACAGAAAGTGTCCCTGGAGAGGTGACCAAACTACTTGACTCAACAGAATAAAGATTCCTCTTGTCTCCTTCAATGTAGGCAGCTGCATAAAATAGCAGCTTCTGGTTTTACTTTTTAGCAAACCTTGCTTCCTTTGATGCACCGATAGAGGTGAAACACAATGTAAAGATCTTTCCCCATTAGGCACAGCCTTGATGGCCAGTATACTTTTCAAAACTAATAATCATTCAAGTAAAATCTTTTGTCATGCTACAGAAAACAGCCAAATGCTAATGTCTCCAAAATTAGTAACCTCGTCACATTTATTTCCAACTTCTTTATCAGTACTGCTGACACAAGACAGCAATGCCTCCCAGGATCTCTTTCATTGAAGTCAATAAAAAAACCTTAATCAAAGCATTTGATAAGGCTTCTGAAAATCCATCAGTAATAGAAAATAAAAAAATAATAAAAATTAATATAAAGCTGCTTCACTACTTAAATTTAGCTCTGTTTTTCCATAAAGTTATTTATATCCTTTCCTTAACTTTATTACATTCTTTATTATCTAAATTGGATACCAGAATGAAACAATCTATAAAGCTTTATATAGGCATAAACGCAGACAGTTCTAAGTCACACACAGGAATGTCCTACAGCATTCACCAAAATTTTGGTCATCACATTTCTAACAGAAGCGAGGAAAAAAACAAATCTGTCCAACCCAGAGTTACTCTTTTACTTTACAAGAAAGATCAATTAATTAAACAATAAATATTTTTTTAGGTAGTGTATATTTCTAAATGGCTGCTTCTAGAAGGCCCTTTTCTTTCCTCTCCCCAGTAAACAAAATCAAGTTTCTAAAAATGAATTGTGTAACTTTTGTACAGGAAAATGCCACTCAAAACAGAAGGATTCTGTAAAATGATAACAAAATCACACAATGAAACTATTCAATAAGGCCACATCAGGATATGCTGGTATATTGCAGCATTTGGCCCAGTTTGAATGTAAATTACTTTTTAAGTAGTTGGCGCCTTTCTCCCCCTTGTTTTGAACAGCTTTGGCACCCAAGTAAAATGGAAGATAGTGTTAAGATAGCTACCTAAACAGACACATATATAGATGTAAATGAAACAATTAAAAATAACCAATATGATGATAGGAACCCTGCTTTCTATGGCCTTCAGAGATGCCTGTCCTCATAACACCTAATGAATTACTGAGAAAGATGACTTCGATTTTGTGATCTATATCACCCGAAACAAACAACATGTGGGTAACTTGCACTCTTAACATAAAGACTGTCCTTTCTTTTTTTTGCTTTCAGAAAAACAGTTAGTCCAGAAGCAAAAGAAAGTATTTCAGCAGCAGGACTGAAATCCTGATCATGTGCCTAATCTAAAAATAAGGATAACTCTTGAGAAAGAGTAGGAACATGAGAACAAATTTAACTGTGGAAAAATGCCAAGGAAGAGGAACAGTAGTTTTAACGCGAAGTGACAGCCACAACTTCACAAGAGATTATAAAATTCCTACTTAGTGGAATATAACGCTTTACAGGTGACTTGTTCTGGTGGCCTCATTAACCCCAAATACTCTGAGAGGAATATACAGTGTCCCTGACAGAATTTCATCCAAGAACAACTAATGATTTTTTTCAGAGTTCTGAGAAAAAATGGAATAGTATCAATGCATAAGCAGAAATCAATCATCTCCCACATTCAAGATACTGAAATAATAAAGCTACCCTTTCAAATAATACTTTCTGTAACTTCCTTCAGTCTTTCAAATCTGTATTTCACAACATTGCAATGTTTTAGAATTTTATTTTGTATTATTCTGATCAAACTATCTTTGGGAAGATTCTATCATCCCCCTTCCACATAGCATAATAAAACAAGAAGCCTTTTTGATAGCATTTTGTTCTCAGAAATATGTTATAGTGTGCATTTAAATGTATCCCTTCCTGTCTAAGAGAATGACCATGACTTTTAAATAAAATAATGGCAAAATGGTATGAATTCATTGCAGTTTTTTCTTGTTTAAAAGGCTACAGCAGACCATTACAGAAACATGAGATCATTAGGCAAGTAGTATGAACGAGACTGGTACTGTAAAAAACAGAAAAAAGCAAAAACATTACAGAAGCGTGAGTTAATGTCTGCTAGACCTGTCACATGGCAAAATAATTAACCTAGGGCCTTTACCAAAGCCCAAGAGTTATAGGACAACATAATAACTGTAATTAATACCTAAAACCTTCCCATATGAGTGACACAAGTGTTTTGGTTCTTATTATTACACTCATGTTATTGTCTTCCTGTCCAGATTTTTATTTCTCATTCTTATTACCTGATCACCTTTCTATACTGCAGCATGCAGTATAAAAAGACAATTTAATTATTTGGAACACAAGCTACAAGAACATGCACTGGGAAAAAGATTCATATTTTAATGCAAATTGCAAGATGAATTGTTAGAGATGCAATTCAGGGAAGTCATGAGCTCTTAAACCCTTCTTCCTGCATGCTTCATGTAATTTCATTCAATGATGGTTTAATGTAAAATGCATAAACAGTTATCAAGAACAAAGGTTAGAAGAACTGTAGAATCTCATGCCAGAGTAATGCCCTCATCACTTAACAGCTAATTATGTCAGGTTCCTTGAGTCATACGGGCAGCTACGTTGTGGGGAAGCTTTACCAGAAGGCTTATGTTCCCATACAGGCCAGTTCAGAACCCTGCAGCTGGGTCCTCTTCCAGAAGGAAGTATGTGTGTATTTGAATCCTTAAAAGTTGAAGCATGCACAGAATCCAGGTGGCCCACTATTCACCAGTCACTAAACAAATTGTAAGAAGCGTACAAATCATCTACAGATGGTGAGGGATGGAGTGTAAGCCTGCAGTGGTGCTGAAGGTCCCTGTTTTTGCAGAGAGTTGAAGTTCCACAAATACTTCTACCTCAATATGATACGTATGTTTTCCCAAATTCACACGATTTTGCAGAAAAAATACAATGTATTTGCTGGTTAGGCCTTCTTGGTTAAAAAACTACTTGGAAATACAAACAGGATTTCTGCATGTGACAAGATAACATGAAACTCTGAAAGCAGGAAGTCCTCAAGGCACAGAAAGATAAGAAGCGTGCAAGCCTTTTTTCTGTCAAACACCAGACTATTTGCTTTTCAAAATTATTTTTGTAAAATAGAGTGCTTTAGTTTTCTGGTAGAAAAAAAATAATAAAATCTATGAACCATCTGATATCACAGTTGATCTGTACGTGTAGCCAGACAGTTAACTATGCTTACAGACAGATGGTGAAGAAACGGGAACCAGATCCTGATGATGCCTACCAGGAGGCAGGATATATTCAGGATAAAACAAAATATTATCCAATGAACAACAGATACAGAAACGCATTCAAATTGCTTATCACAGAAAACTTACATCTAGTAGCGTGTGAAGATGCTGATCCTGGAAAACACTGTGAAGAAAATCTAAATCTTTTTCGCTGCAATCTGTAAGTGCATGAATTTCTTCCAGGCTGTCCAGCACCTGTGAGACTGCTCCTATGGGGCAATAAACAGGAAAAAAAAGAAAGAATAAAAATCAATAAAGCAAAGACTCATGGTAAACTGAACTTTGGAAAAGGAAACTTTCGTTTCATCTGGCACAATGGGAACAGGAACTTTAAAAAGCTGGAATTTTTACAGGAAAACTCACTGAATACACTTTATGTATATCAACAGTGCCCACATATAGTGTAAATATACAAAAGAAATGGTTTAACTGAAGAGCGGTAAAAACCTGTTGTTATTAAGCTTAGCTTTGTTCCACTTTAGCCTGATTTCCAATGATGTCTTACAAAGTTACTTGGATTATCTGCCCAACTGCCTGTCCTCACCATTCTCACCCCAACTTTCTCTTTTTTCACTTTTTGAACTGCTGGCTGATTTCAAATACATATTCCAAATCAGTAAAAATTTGGAAGAACCAATGCTCTCACAAATTCTTTTAAAATCAGCATCTGGATAGAGGAGGGAAGAGAAAGACCTGACTGCTGTGTCCTCTGGGGAGCAAAAAAGCTGTAACATGAGCTCTGGTTTTTGTTCTGTTTGTTCTGCTTGCCTAGTTATCTCAGACCCAGTTATAGCACTTGCTGCCTTTTGACCAGTGGATTGTTTTGGGTCATAGGAAGATGGGGATGATTTTTACATGGCATAAGGGTGAAAAGAGAAGCGAGAGGGATATGGGGACAAAAAGGAGAAAGAGGAGGTATTACGGAAGGTGGAAGTGCATGAGGAGAGCTGAACTCACAGCAGGGGAAGATACAGGATCACAACACAAGTTAGCCTTACTAGAATGCTCACTTTGGCTTATCTAAACACCCACAGCCCATGGTTTCAGTTTTTCCACAGTGGTATAAGCATCTGGAAAGACGGTAGCACACACAGTGTTAGTCTGCAAAAATGCTGGTGTCTGACAATGAACTGCTGAATGCTTTTTCATAAACAAATTCTTAATTCTGGATACAGAATTCTACCCCTTCTGTATTTCACTAATTTCTCCTTAATATGTTTATTCTGTTTACTTATTCATTTGCCAGTGTCCTTTTGTCAAGATAGATAATATACAAAAAATCGCTATATTTCCTGAAATTCCATCCTCCTTAACTCAAACCCTTTTATAATCTATTGCATTTTCAGAATGTAATAAAAGCAAAAAACCTAACCCCTTTAATGACACAAGGAAACAAGTTAAATTCACTTATTTCTCTCAAAACCTTGAAAAATTGGAATAAACATAACAAAATACACAAAAACGACTGTAACAAGGCTTGTGACCTCATGGCTTAGAAGGACGAGTGAGTTACAAGTCTAGAAACTCTTGCATCACATTTAGTACAAATCTCAACCTAGGATTCTCCTCACAGTTCCTTACACACCAAGGATAAGAACGAGAGTATTGCCCTCACTCACAGCTCATGGCTCAGGAGAAGTAAGACTTAGTCCTCTCCCATTAAATGCGTCTGACTACTTACTTCCTACTGATGTATTAATTTGTTCCTTTAAAAAAGTAGTGGCTGGTCAGCAAATAAAACTAATGGTTTGCCTTATTGTAGTTGCTGTGTGTGGGGTCAGGTGCACTGAAGAAAAGACCGCTCCGTCTTTGATATCGAATCAGCGTTCTCAGCTGGAAGGAACTGTCCACGTTCCTCTGCCTGCGCCACAGGGAAACCTGAGAAAATACAGGGACTAGGAATCTGCTGGTAAGAGCATGGAAAGATCACAGCTAAGCCTCAAGGCAAGGAAGAAAAACATTACGTAGGGACACAAAAGGGAAGGCCTTGAGTTTCTTTTAACATTTTTGGTATCTCAATTAAAGGTTGATGAATGAACTTAAGAGATCTTCAAGCCTGAAGGAAAGTTGGCAGAAAGAAATTTGTTAGAATTCTCTTTAATTTCTACTCTTGTCATGCTCAGACTTTAAAGTAATTATTTTTTTTTTTCTAGCAAAATTTTGCTTTCTGGGTTCAAAGCCCTTTCTGTGTATTTAGAGTGTTTACTTTAAGGAAAACTCAAGAGAAGATTCACTTCAGAGGCCTGGATATCTTAAGAGTCTCTAATATTGCTCAATGTTGCTCATAAGTGCTAAAACTTGAGCCAAACCTAGAACCAATGCGAAGTATGTTCAAAGTTGTCTGCAGTGCTGTATTAGTGTGAAACACTGAATGCTCTGGACCATCACATTATTTGACAGTATTATTTACATTAGGAATTTTATTTTGTGGAATGCTTTGAGGTCTTTCAAATAGAAATAAAAGTTACTCTTTTTAGTATTTGCATCTCAACAACCTTTCGATTAACTGCAATTCCAGACATTAAGCTTTGTTCATTAGGTCTTTTTTCTCCTGTCCGTTGGTCTCATTGAATAGATGGCTGTAAAAGAAAGTTTCCAAGAATATCCTTAACAAATTTGACAAGACGGTCTTACAGTGACTTTGTTAATCCCTCAAAATCACAGTTCTACCTTGTTTTTTTTTTTCAACTTACGATCTTATGCTGTATTTACTGCCATGTCTTTCATGCATTTATAAATAACATGCACCTGCATGAGAAAATGGCATAGTAACCATATATTGACAGCATTTTACTGCATAAAAAGAGTGATAGAACAATTCTACAGGCATTTTTGAGAACACCTGAACTCTTTGTGTTACAGACATCTGGGTAAAGTCCAAGAGTACCTTTCAGAAGAGTTTTAAATCCAGATAAAAGATACTACACAAAATAAAATTAACCAGCCTTTACAGCTCATCTGTCCCTAAAAAGATGAATATTCTATCATACTTAAACTAAATTTCTAACCGTTGGGGAAAGTGTAAAAGCACTTAGTATTTACAACTAAAGCTTGTATCCTCTAGAAATAGGATTTAATCTCTTTTCATCATTGCAAATGCACCCCTTTTAGCCTCAGCACAGATGATAAAGGAAGGACCTAAGTGGGTTACTATACAGTCACACAATCTAAAAGCTCAGATTTCTCACGGCCTGTACCAGTTAAAGACAGAATCTATACATATAAAAATTAGAATGATGCATAAATATTAGGAAGCCAGGATAAAAAGGAAGTTGACTAACTTGACTGGCTTTGTTTGTTTGTTTTTTAAGACTCGCTAAAGTAAACTTTGTTAGAAAATGCTGCTTACTGCCACAGAACTTCCAAGTACCCCCAACCACTTAGGTGAGATGAATCTCACCCTGCACCTTAAGTTACTATAAAAAAAAATATATACACATGTGATTGCACAGGAAAGGTTTTAATTACAGTGATACAAGTAGAAGACTCTTCTCCATAGTGATAGTCCAAAATCCTCATCAAACATGGTTCCGTGAGAAGACTGTGGTAACTGTGGATCCCAGTGTAATTGCACACACGTTCTCAGTGTGCAAATGAGCAGTGTTATTCTGTGCTGTGCACAGAACTTTGTCTTTCTTATACTCCCATAAGACTACCTAAGAAAGGATGGCTGCAACTATTCACAGTTCCCTTGGGGCTGACAAGTCTGAAAAGTTGAAAACTATGGGCTCTCACTATATTAAGAAAAAAAAGTCAGAATGCTTATGACAGTCTTCTGCAGTCAGTACTAGTACATGAAATGTTTTTATAGTCAGTGGCATGACTTCTTGATGATCATACCAAATTGCTTCTAAGAAGATGGAGATGAACTGAATAGCTTTCTGCCTACTGAGGCACATCTATTATTTGTCAGTTAGGCATATTTGCTTTATAAGGCAATAACTTGGGATTATTTCTTCAACCAGTGTGTCGTGAAAGTTATCATAGGTATTTCCTGCAGGTTCTCTTACATCATTTATGGAGACGGCCATTCAGAAATCGTTCTCTCTTACAGCTGAATTCTATCTCTAGAGTCTTTGTAGTTCTCATACAGTGCCCTTAATGCCACCTGAAGCTACTATGGACACTGGTTCATCAAGTTGCAAGTAGACAAAACTTTGGGAAACTAGAGTGCTGTTATTACATCCTGGAAGCTACCTATTCTAATCTAGAATGGGTGGTTTGGCTAGAGAAACTGAACTTTAGAGGTAGGTAGGAGTTGATTACCTCTCCCCAGAAGAGGAGAGATGAGAATAAAAGATAACGGAGAATAAAATAAAAGACATCTTTAAAATACTATTCCAAGAATTGTCTACATATTCTCCAATAGTAATATGTCTCCATCACAAACCACCCCAAAAGTTTGTTTTTCCGAAGCTCAGCAAACAAAGCAGATACATCTGACTTCCTCTCTTATGCAGGAGGCAGTACAGAGAATTAGTAGCTTCTTTTCATGCAGCAGTGATCTGTGACAGTGTATAAGTGTCCAGGTAAGAAGATGCTTGCTGCAAAACACAAAGACTACATTGTGACTAAAAACAAGTTCCGAGAGAGGATAAGAGAATTATCCCATTTATTTTTTAATACTGAAGATTACAAATGCCCATTTAAGTCTTGATCAGTTATAAGTTCTCTTCCGAGCAATGAAAACTTGTTAGAGGAAGCCTGACCTTGTCTAAATACAAAACTATAAAACCGTGACCATGTGACCAACCGATGACCGTGTGACCCGCCTTCTGGATGCAGGGAAGGCTGTGGACATTGTCTATCTGGACTTTGGTAAGGCCTTTGACACCATCCCCCACAGCATTCTCCTGGAGAAGCTGGTGAATCATGGCATAGACAAGTGTACTCTTCGCTGGGTAAAAAACTGGCTGGATGGCCGTGCCCAGAGAGTTGTGATTAATGGGGTGAAATCCTCTTGGCAGCCGGTCACCAGTGGTGTCCCTCAGGGCTCAGTTTTGGGGCCAGTTTTGTTTAATATCTTTATCAATTATATGGACAAGGGGATTGAGTGCACCCTCAGTAAGTTTGCAGATGACACCAAACTAGGTGGGAGTGTTGATCTGCTTGAGGGTAGGAAGGCTCTACAGAGGGACCTGGACAGGCTGGATCGATGGGCCAAGGCCAGCTGTATGAGGTTTAATAAGGCCAAGTGCCGGGTCCTGCATTTTGGTCACAACAACCCCAAACAACGCTACAGGCTTGGGAAGAGTGGCTGGAAAGCTGCCCAGCAGAAAAGGACCTGGGGGTGCTGGTGGACGGCCAGCTTAACAGGAGCCAGCAGTGTGCCCAGGTGGCCAAGAAGGCCAACAGCATTCTGGCTTGTATCAGGAATAGCGTGGCCAGCAGGAGCAGGGAAGTGACCGTGCCTCTGTACTCGGCACTGGTGAGGCCTCACCTCGAGTACTGTGTTCAGTTCTGGGCCCCTCTTTACAAGAGGGACATTGAAGTGCTGGAGCGTGTCCAGAGGAGAGCTACCAGGCTGGTGAGGGATCTGGAGACCACGTCATATGAGGAGAGGCTGAGGGAGCTGGGCATGTTTAGTCTGGAGAAGAGGAGGCTGAGGGGAGACCTCATTGCCCTCTACAACTACCTGAAAGGAGGTTGTAGAGAGGTGGGTGTTGGCCTCTTCTCCCAGGTGAATAATGACAGGACCAGACGAAATGGTCTGAAGTTGCGGCAGGGGAGGTTTAGATTACATATTAGGAAGAATTACTTTACTGAAAGAGTGGTCAGGCACTGGAACAGCCTGCTCAGGGAGGTGGTTGAGTCACCATCCCTAGAGGTATTTAAGAAACATCTGGATTTGGCACTTCAGGGCATGCTCTAGTGGCAGAGACTGTAGGTTGTTTGGTTGGACTCGATCTCAAAGGTCCTTTCCAACCATGAAGATTCTATGATTCTATTCTGTGATTCTATGACCTTTATGCAAGTCTCCTGCGATTAGTATTCCAGGAAATGACTCTGCAAAAGACGTTATAATAACCACTATAATAATAGCATATTTTTATTACAGAGACACTGACAAAATCTAAGCCCCTTAGATTTGTAGAACCATACAAAATTAAGTTCCTGACACCAACCACCCATTGTAATCCTCTTCATTGTTATTAACTGCCTTAATTTGGATTGGCTTTTCAACTATTCTACGTGTTGTATAAATAGGTAAGTAACAATGCCTTCAAGATTTTACAGTGTTTTTTAAATGGCTAACCAAAGCTTAGCTGCTGTTTGCAATTTCTCTATATAGCACAATTCAGTTCTTATGCCAGTCAATCTACAATCAACACAAGCTGATCTATTCCAGTCTCATCCCTTGGCTGCCTTCTTGTGTATAGCTGCTGCAAATGAAATTAAAAAACAATCCTGGCTCTCAAAGCACAGACATTTTAGAAGGTAGGATATACATTTCACTTTGTTCATGAAAAGGTCTGAGGTTGGCACATACAGCCAGGACAGAAGAAAAACCATCAGAAATTCTTAGATTTTAGAGAGATCAAATATCAGAATCCCTAAATGTAGTCACTGGATACAATCTCATAAAAAATCAAGCATGGGCATTATTATGAAGTGCAATTATTTTCAGGAAAAAAAATAATATTGTGAAATTCTGACAGAGCACATCTGGTTAAGTGATAATGAGATAATTTTTACCAATTCTGTAATGTGAGATTCATGTTTCCTGGATTTTATTTTTATTTTTCACGTATGACAAATACTACAAAGATTCTTTGCTTCTGCTTTAAGACTAGTGACACTTATACCTTTAAATGACCTATCTAGTGATAACTGTATAAATCAATGCCTCCAGCAGTTTTTTTTTGCTGGCATGTGATTACAACACCCTAAAAAAACACAAGGCATAAATGTTTAACACACTAGGTAATTAAGCACTGTATCAAAAATGCTGTGGAAATGAAGGGTTGTCTGTCAACTGAGGCTTTCAAATCACAATCACATACACATGTAAAACTGTTCACTTTAGCCAAACTTGAAAGTCTAGGCTCAATATCAGCATAATTATAAAATACCATGCCCACGTTATATACAAGGCCAGGTTTGCCTTAGTATTAGTGGACAGGAGTTAGAAATGTATAAGAAAGAACACCTCTATTTCCTACTGGTCCTGTAAAGAAAATACTAGACATTTGCTGCTTCCATTAAATGCGAGAAAAGAATCTTTTACAGAGATGGGACCTTTCCACTACTTCTGCTGATGTAACTTCTTAGATTAAGAGAAAGGCAACTGAGGACCAGATGCTCTTCATCACTTTAAACTACATCTGCAAGAATCACAGGAGCTGAGATGCCTCTAACCTCCCACAGTAATTTGATGCTCTTTGCTGTTCACTCTGTTCCAGAGCAACTATCCCTGTAAGGACAGATGACAGCCAAAGCATGTGTGCATATATACGCCTGTAACAGTTTAAAATAAGATGGGAGATACATGTTTCACATATATACACAACAGCGTAATTAAAACAAAAGGCAAGTAAGGACTCTATCCTCCTCAAATTTGAGCTATATAGTGTTTAATTACTTCTTCCTTCTTGGACAGAAACCAAACAGCCAAGTTTAGACACTCTCTAAATTTATAAATAAGCTACACTCACGCACTTCTGTGAATGCTACTGGGAAGCAATTAAGACAGTAACAACATATATACATGCACACACTATATAATATTTTTATATGTATATATAATAATCAGGAAGAATCTGGGGAGAAACCTAGAAAGATAGAGTTTTATGGAGACTACAGTGAAACTGCAGAAAGAAGGCAGTTGTTGTGATGGAAGGGTATTGGGATTTACAACTAAATTAAAGAAGGTAAAAACAGCTATGGAATACAAGAAGGGAAAGAGGGGCATGTAAAAGTCGGAGAAGAAAACCAAAGGAAATAGGTGCAGGGGAGAAAAACAGGGAGAGACAGGAAAAGACCAAACAGAGAAAAATGAAAGGGAAAAAAAAAAGGAGAAAACAAGAGATAAAGTGTTCCCAAACAGAAGCAAAAATGCAGAGGCCAGTACTATATATATAGAAATACAAAAAAGGAGGGTGTGAAGGAGGGAGAGGGAAACTGATGCTTGATTTTGAAGACAGTCTTTGTTTCATTCTGCACGCACAGGGGCACTGTGTGTACGCACGTCTCCAGCTTTCTCCTGTCTCTATGCTTGGGACCTTTACACAGAATTTGCCAGTTCTTTTTCCCAGTTACCTCTCACTGTAAAGCTAGCCAAAAATATGACAGAAGGCAGTCTAGTGCGGTGGTAAAGAAATATGTAGTGAGAAGGTACTGTTTTTCAGATCAGACCCGCACCTTACAAGTAGCACACTCACATGCAATTAAACAAATAACTATTTTAACAAATGAATGTCCTTCACTATTACTTCCTTAGATACCTTCTTCCTCATTGCAAAAACACATGGAAACCCTCTTCTGACCAGTATGAGGGCAGCACATCCTATCAGTCAGTAAGTTTATCGAAGAAAGTCTCTATGTACAAAAAAAAAACCCCAAAAAACAGTGGCAAAGGCTCTGTATGAGGGTTTTTTCCCCCCTACAACTATATAAAACTAAGACCGTGGCAAAACTTTTACATAAAAGTCCCCTGAGTTCTCACTCTCACATTACTGGACAGGCATTCTGAGATGGGGAAACAGGAGGACAAGGAACAACATCCCCCACAACCTATAAGATCAAAAGAATGAACCAAACAACAACAAAAAAATCCATGACTTTGATCATAAATGGAGACATGGATATATGTTTTGCTGCCCTGACCTAGCATGGAAGAAGAACTGTTAGCCTACAAATCTTAAAATGCTGCCAGAAAAAACCCACTTTTTACAGTCTGTATTTTGAGATACTGAATTTGTTGTTTTTGACATGGTTGTGGTTTATATCAAAGTGTCTAGAATTTCACACCTTGTCCTCTGTCTAGTATAGTCTGCAGGTTTTAGAAGGGCTTGTGCTTTCAGTCTCTCATGAAGCGTGCAGCTAACTTGCAGCAGAACCTCCTCCCTACATGTCAATAATATTCCTTCATTAAGGAGACACTTATTGCATAGTTATTTAAATTAGGTGTATGCATATACACAATGCATATGCATACATCATGTACCACATCAACACAGAATGATAAAGAAAGTTCATGCAAGTGGATAGCAAGAAAATAATATAGGACTAATACTACAGTATATGTTTAATGTTAGGAAAAAAAGCCCATTAGTCCATGAAAACACAAATTTTGGAAGTAAAACGCAAAACCAAATAATTTTATCCTTTATTAATTCAATGAGAATTAAATTTTGCTTCAGTTGTTTTGCAAATATTGAAAACAAAAAACCAGGTAATTTTAATACTGCCTCTGATGGAGAATCTTCAGAATTCCTTGGAAATTGTTACTTCTGGATAAATATACTTTCAAAGTTATAGATAGATTTAGTAAAAAATATACAGGCTCTACTTTTCTTGAAGAGGCAGTATTAAAACTGAAAATAGCAAAGAGAAGAGAAGAAAGCTGATTTTTAAGCATGCAAAGACACACACCATAGCTGAATGATATGCCTTAAAGGAAAACAAAGGGATACCTACTTTCTGCTGCTAGAAGTCCTAGTAGGAAGGCAGCATTTGGACAAACAACAAACAGTATGAAGATTTCAGAACAAGCGATTTATAAAGCTGCAACCTAGCATACTAGTTTAGCCACAAAATAGTATAAACAAACTGACAAGACCCCCCCTTTTTTTTAATATGGTTTCTATGTGTGAAGCAAATGTGAGTTGTGGACTGGGAGGAAAACAAACGCTTGGCATTGGGGAGGTAGCACTTGTCCGCGGTGTTAGGTATCTATAATACCAGACTTTTTCCAACATTGGTTAAACTACTTTAAAAAAACTCATGGACAAAAAATGATTTTAAGAATATCATAAAAGGTGAATTGACAAACTATTTCAAGATACAGCAAACAAAGCGTAACATCGTATTAAATAATATACTTACTAACTACAATTTAGCAATATTATATTGAAATATTTTTTTTACAAAAGTTTCAGTGAGCATCATTATGAGAACCACTTAGAAATATAACCATTTCATTATTGATTCTAATTAACAGCGACTTTATATACTTAAAAGTTCTTGTATTTAAACATACCAGAACAAAGATTAAATAGCTGAAAAATCATAAAGATAATAATGGAGTATTGGAAACATTCAAACTCATGATCTCAAAACTGGTAGTCAGTTATACCTGTAATACTAGACAAGGAATTAATACCAGTAAATTACAAGGTGAGCATGTTTTTTTTTTCCCAGGCACTTACACTTAAAAAAATGTTACACAAGACCCTTTGTGAATATTTACAAAATCAGCGGTAATTTTTGCGTAACAACAGTATTTTTTGTGTAAATGAGACTGATAGCTTTTAAGATATGGGCTTATATTGCTCATATTTAATGGAATCTAAATTCTATGAAACTAATAACCACTCACTATCTTGTGAGTTAAGCTAGTTCCATGTATCAAGTCATCTTACAACTTGGACATACTTTTGTTGTTCGATCCCACTCTGAAAGACTGTCAGATTTAGCTTTTTCCCCATTATTATTACTTTCAAATTTGAAAATCAAGATCTCATACTGTTAAAATTTTCTCATTTGATAGGACAATATAGATCCTAACAAGATAAAAAAGAATTAAAATTTCAATTTACATACAGCAATCCCGAGACAAAATATCAAAATGGATTTGTAAAAATGCCGTACGAAATTTGTGCCTCGCCGTTTAAGAAAACAAGCTAGATGTAGATGTAGACTTAATGTGCCTGCTTTCTGTGCAATGCAAAAGCATTGCTTCTATGTTCATCACCTTAGGCTTTTACCACAGAGCTCAGAAAGCACATAGATGTTCAGGAAGTACTGCAACAGTGCTTTTTGTTAGCCTAGGCTAAATAAGTACATTTGGCCAGTCAGTCTGTTATAAAATATGCTGCTGTGCTTTCTCTGTGGTTAAACTGAAACACAGCATTATAAAAATGCCTTACAGGAATTCAGAACCGTTTGCAGCAAAAAGCTACTCTGAAACTTGTTACTCATGTTTCAGAATATGCGCACTATAAACCAAGCAAACCAAGAATACAAGCACTATAAACCAAGGAAAGTCCTTTATACTGAAAGGTAAGATTTGCTTTAATCTAAAAATCAGTTATGTGTTTTTCCAAAGACTGTGGACTATCCATTGGCTTAACTCTAACACTGACTCAGTAGTTCTGAAAACATGGCTATAAAAAGGTTTTTGGAAATATGAAGTTATAAAAAATCCTCTTTAACTTATTGGCTTTTCTAACTGTTGGCCTAAAACCCCAAACATCCTGAATTTACTTAAAACTCCGAAGTAAACTAAATGGTCTTCCTGAATTCAGCTTCCCAAGTCAAAATGTCAAACAATTCCACAGCCTTTCCTTGGGCTGCCACAGAACGGGGGGCTGAAGAAGCAAAAGGAGGAAAAATGAAAAGCTTTACACTGGTGATGCTCGTTGTTCAGCCTGAGGCATTGTTATCAAAACACTTGAAAATTGTATCTCCATACCCTCTGTCAGGGGACAAACGGTCAGCACATGACACAAGCAGGGGAAATCTTCCGTCTTGATCTAGTGTGCAACTGGGTGATAGGAGAGGCAGGGAGGGCGAGGGAGAGGGAAGGAAGTAGGATGGGGAAGGGCAGCAGAGAGCAAACCAATTGTGAATTTCTCTAGCACCTAATTGATTTCATGGTCCACCTCAAATACTCTCTACTAGGCCAATTTTTCTCATGTGCCCGATTTAGCCTTTAGGGCTCCTGATTGCTAACTTCTGATTTATATTTGGATATTAAAAATATCCAGAACATTCACTGCTTTGGGAAATTGACATTTTACTATGTCTTGGAGACAGGCAACCTGAAAGTCAAACATTTTACATTCTAGCAAAAAACATCTGCAAGATGCTTATCATTTCAGTTGTTTAGTGGCTTTACTAAAGAAGTTACTGAACACAGCCTATTAGCAGTAAAGTAATGTTTTAGTTTAATAAAAATTTACCTAATTTTTCAAAATATTTTAACAGCCTTTATCATATTCCCTCAAAATTCAGCAAGACTGACTTCTGCCACATTAGCAATAGAATGATAGCGGGATTAAGTTAAGTCCTTCAGAGGACAGTTGCTGACGAAAGAGGAAATAGATCACCCAGAACAAGCTGTGGAAAACAAGAATTATTAACACACTCTGTACAAATGAAAGGAAGATGTGTACAGAAAAATACCTGGTTGACTTGAAATGAAATTTATCTGTGTTCATTCCCATCTAATTTAGTTTTGCAATGTGCTGACCCTCATTGGAAAGCTCTCTGACAAGAACATCCTTTGTGATTCTGTATCTAAGAAAGTCATCTGACTTGCTACCTAGAAGTGCCTTCACATCCCAGGCTATTACTCTGGTAGTATAGGAAGATGCTCAAAGGGTTCAGTAATCCCGGGTTCACTGAAGTCTGAGGAAGAACACCTCTAGATTAAGCTGGAAAAAAGACAGAACTGAAATTCTCTGTTTCTGTGTTTAGAAAGACCTGGAGGAGGCCAGGATATACAATTTGCATAACCAAATCAGCATTTACATTTCTGCGTGTTTTTTTTTTCCTCAGTAGGAGTTCCACATTTGCCCATTTCTGACAAATCATTTAATTTTGATGGTAAGCTTCACGAAATTTTATGGGAGGATTAAATAGGCAGCAACATTTAAAATATTAAATGCTCTTCATTAGAGTTTATGGTCTGGAATAACATTATGAGATGTTAGGAAAGATACTTAAATAACCTTAAGTTTTTACTGCAATTCAAGAGTTTTGTGTCTAATTTCTATAAACTAGTTCAGTTTAGAATCATGACAAGCTAGAAATATTTGAAAACTTTATTAGTGTACTTATGAAGAGGAAACAAAATATATTTCTGTATCTAGCAATTTCAGAAGCTGAAAGCTGCAGTATCTTTTCTTGCAAGCGTCAGTGTTGATCCTGAGATCGGCTAATGCAGTCAGGGAAACATCATGAAAACTACCCACTTAGTATAGTTTCCTGATCACTGTGATCTCCTGTCAGTGAGACCAACAATGTTATTTTAGAGAATAACTATGCTTTCCTGAGAAATTCAAGCTAATTTTTCAGTTATTTCAGAGATGAACACAAGATAACAGTGGCTCCCGCACAGATACTCTGTAGAATTTACACATGTACTGGATTCATGTATTCTGTGAGCAGAAAAAAATAGAACTTGTACCTTTGATGTATACTGATATCTGCAATTACATCATCCTACCAGGAAGACACATGCCCTGTTGATGTGAGACTGAAACTGGAAAGAGGAACTGCAGTTTTTAGATTAGGAAAGTTGCTACTGCAAACCATGTTGGCGGGCTATTTGTTTTATTGAAATGGGAGAAGTAGCTAGAAACAAAATTAAAGCGCTGCAAGTAATTCTGGCTGAAGTAAACCCAACTTATTCTTTCTTTGAAAGAATATATGGATCCTTACTTACAAGTACAGCAAGTATTCAAAGCTGGTTGCCTGAAGTTAAGCCATGAGGCTGTGATTACCCCCTTGCAAGAAACGATCTGAGATTCCCATTCACTTCTCTGGAAATTGTGAGCAGCGTACATCTCTAAGGACGAAGCAATCTTCTAAATTAAGTACTCAAACTTGAATTCCAAGAAGTGAAATTTAAGAATTTCAACCAAAAAATTTGCCCCTGATTCCTATATTAAAGACATTGAAATAATTTATAAAAATTACTTGCACTTAACGTATGCAATCAGTAAGTAATTTTCTCACCTATAAAAATATTGGGAAAGAGAATTGTCACACAGCAGTTCAGCACATGTAATTAAGTTCCTGAAATGTCTTCTAGTAAAGTCAGTGTTATAGCTAAAATATTTTGCCAGTACAATTTAGTTGTTTAGAAAAATAAGAAAGAGAATCCTATTTGCCTTAGATTTTTCTTAAAAGTTCGTTTAACTTGAGTCCAAATCGCTATTTCAGGTCAGATAGACCAACCCAGACTTTTGAACTGCACATGTTGCGAGTAATGTTCTGTCAAAGTTAAGATACATAACTATGACAGGGCTGTGTTAGTACAGGGACTGCCAGGTTATTTAAATTCCTGAATATGGGCCAAGGACAAAAGGACTGCTTGGAGTAAGATCACTGTCCTGCCCAAGGCCTCGCTATGTGCTCACAGCACAGCAAAGGTAATATCTTCCCCTATGAAATATGTTGGGAGGTCCTTGAAGTACATGTATTGTCTTTCTCTGAAGATTTGGGGGTCTGGTTTATAGTATCAGAAATACTGTCCAGCATGCTTTAAAGAGGAGACATCTTAATCATACTGTTCTCTAAAACAGGAGGTCAAGAAACTCTGGTACACAATGGTTATTTTCTATAAATAACTATTAGTAAGGTATGCAAACTTTGCTTCTACCTAAGAATTCAAGACAAAATTTCAATAAGCTTGTACACTCAAGTAGTATAAAGAGAAATATGAGGTTATGACTCTATTTGTAATTAAATGTAGATACAACAAATAAAAAAAATCAGACAGGATTTCTGTAGAAACTATGCAGAGATTTTATCTTCATTTCCTGGTCACTAACACCATTATGACTAAAAATTATTTATGCTTTCATATTTAGAAGTTAACTTGCTACGCAACTTTATGAAATCATGAGAAATTAGTAAATACTTGGTACTCTAGTCAGTATAGAATGAAGACAGGTTGACTGCCACAAATATACTTTCTGTTAAAATACCTGAGGAGGTGGGGTCTTCAGAGAAGTCTGGCAGCTCTTCAGGGGGGTCACCATAGAAGGAGTTGAATTTGTGGCTTGACACAGCCGCTAGTACTGCCCCCTGAATAAAAATACCCACAAAGTCTAAATTACACAGAGAAGGATAATGGAACATTTCCTGACACCTTGGATCACTCGGTCTCCTGAGGTCTCTCGTGTGTTGGCCTTCTCACTGAAGAATAAATAAATTTTATAGTCTTAAGCTCTGCTTCTCTGTTACCAGTGACCACATCTAACAGAAGAGCTGGTGATACGCTACTCTAATAAACAGTTAATATATTCTTTGCGAGGGGATTCATGAGAGCAATTATTATGGGAAAGCATTTAAAAATAATAAGTGTGAGACATAAATTCCCATAGTACAATGTAAAGAAAATAACTAATTTATTTCTCTTTTCCTCCTGCCTAGACTGGGTGGCTTAGCACGTATAAAAATTCACTCTTTAAGGCAACACAATATGTTGCTACTTGAGAAATTGTCAGAATCTGACACTGACAGCACTAGGATATTTGACATCCATAATATATCTATATGAAAATGTAATGACCTCAGACTCCCAGAATGAGTGTTACATGGGAAGTTACAAAGCCAGAAAAATTGTTATCTGCTCTGACATGTATTTACTTGTCCAAGTAAATTACAGTTTAACCACTCAGGTTTTAATGGCTTACAGTTGTGGTAATAGGCAAAATGGACAACAAATAATTTTAGGAAACATTCTGCAGAACACTGCTTTGGAAAAATGGTAGAAAACAAATAGCATAGGTATAAAAGCTCTCAGGAGACTAACTACAGTGGCCTCCCAAGGAAGAAATATGGGAAAGACCTGAAACTGCATCCAGAGCAGGAAAACGGGTCATATTCTAACATTTTAATGAAAGCATTACCTGGACGTACAAACCACCTACGAGAAAGTGCTGTTTATCATGAACTATGGCAGCTGTTGCATCCTAATCATCAGTTGTTTTTGCAGCTACATTAAACTTCTGCAAAGCAGCAACTCAATGAGTATATCAGTATTTTATTACGAATTATAAAACCCCCTCATTAATTGTAATGCTGCATGTTTCTATTAAAATTTCCTCAACCTTTCAGTGAATTTAAAAATGTTTCTGTTAAACTTTACAAGATAGGAACTGAAGGGAAACCATGTTGTTTTATGCTAAAATGTTAACATTCTTTTCAATATGGCTGAGAAATAATCTTGTGTATAGTTAAACATGAAGGTGATAAACTGAAGAATACATCTTTACTTTTCTTGAAAAAAAGATATTAAAGCATTATTACGTTCTTTTTACTATAAATGTAACACAATAATAACAGAAGCCATTGCTCTATTCTCTCTTTTCCAATAATTCATATTACACAGAATTACTGAATTAATTTGAGATGAAGACCTCATATACACCTCGGTTGATACCAGAGAATTTGCACTGAAATGTAGTTTGAAAACTATGCACTCAGAAAGAAAGGAGAAACACCCTTAACAAGACATCATTTCAATAAAGAACTATGAGGGTCTATTTTCAACTTTTCATTTTATTGCTCACTTCAGAGCACAGATTTCTCTTAGCATTTTTAAAATGAATGAAGCATCACACAAAATTCAAGTTACGTAATTATAGTGTTTTAACACTACATTCATTTTACCTTTAGTTTTCTTCTTGCATTGAATTTTCTCAATTGTTCTACTGTTTCTGGAAGATGAATCTTGTATGCATAGCGATCTCTCTCCTTAAAAAAAACCACAAAAAACAAAACAAAAGAAACATTAAATACAAACTCTTAATATTCTCTCCACAATAAGAAACTAGACAAGAAATGTACCAGCTAGCCAGTATCCTAAGGAGAATGAGGATTTGTTGCAACTTAGGGAAAACTTCAAGAAACTGAGAGGGTTTAAAATATTTTGAAAGAATTCTTGACTTGGGCCAGGGATATTTTCTTTTTGTAATTTTGTTTCCCACTTCGTCGTAAGACCCTAGCCTTTTGTTTTACTGTTGTGTTGTTAGTCAGTCTGTGGCTAGCATTGAACTTTGAAGCTGGCAAGCACAAAGTAGTTCTGCTTCTTGGGATTCACAAAATCCAGTGAAGCAACGTGTTCAAGCACTCTTTTAAGGGGTGCTTGATACTTCAGGTAAGCTTCGGAGATGGCGTATGTGCCCAACACAGCAGTAGGTGCCAGCTCGATGGCTGGTGAAACCAGGTGCTAGCTTACAGGAAGAATTCTCCATTGTAGATGCAGACAAAAAAATTTGCCAATGAAGAGCGGATAGTGGGGACTGAACTTGCAGCAGCTGACTACTTTCTTTCCCTGCCTCAGTTCATCACAGAAGCTATGTACACTTATTAATTTAATGTAAATGTTTATCACACGCATCTCCTGAATCAGAGTGAAATCACTGGCAGGAGTAATTCAGTCTCTCTACAGCACTAAAGACGTCTCTGTCTCATGCTGGATTTGGCTGCTATTACTAAATGGTTTAAAGAAAATTCTGAGTCAGGAGGGAAGGCAGTTTATTCCAGGCAAAAATAAGAGAAGACTGACTATCAGAATGCTGGCCTAAGCTTGGAAACAGTTGTCTCAAACTAAATCTTCTCTCTCCTTGCTTGTTTTTCAACAAATAACGTCAACAGCAGAAAGAGACCACAGACATCAAAAGTGCTCTGCTATACAGGCAGAACTCGCACATTCGCATTACAGAATTATCTTTTTAAAAAGCCTAATCAGCTTAGTTGCTCAAACAGCAAAAAAGGCAAAGTTTTCTGCCAAAATAGCCCTCAACAAAATCCTTGCTTTGGCATCTAAATGTGGGTAAGTTCACAAATTGAGGAACAAATCAAATTATACGCAGGTAAAACCAGATCACCTGTGTTTACCACATACTCAATCACTGGAGTATGATCATTTGGGATTCCCAAACATGGTGTGCATTCCTATGCTCTTTGAAATATTTGATGCACTATGATGCATTTACTTGGAGGGAGAAGAAGAACACATGAGCCTGTGCTTCCCAAGTTCTTTTTTTGTGAGTTTTTTTTGGTGTCAATGTTTGTCTAATGTAGAACATCTAAACGGTCCAGGAGAAGACACCAGAATAGCACCCTTTCCAAATAAGTGCCCTGTTTAACTTAATGGTATTATGACTCTCTCTATCCTGGGCCCACACTATAGAAAAGAAATAGAGGATAACAAAGAAAGAGAGATAATTCATGAGTTTCTGCCAAAGAAAATACAATGCTCCGAACCAGTACTTGCCACCTTTTAAATCTGCAGCACACCTATCATTCTCTAACTCCACAGTTTAGCACAGCTGGCTAATGGGACTGCTGATAAGCTAGGTGTATATTCTCCTGCTCCTGTTGTTGATCTTCAGTGTCCAGCAACTACTCTTCCACTGGCTCAAGCTGTATTGTAAATTCTGCAGCCATTGAAAAATAATTTGACTACCAGCTGCCATATACTTTTATGTAGTAGTTGCAGCAGCCTTTGAGCAACACACCACTACATACTTCCTTCACTATGGTAGGATATTTCAGGAATCTAATGTAAGAAAGCAGCACAGTTAAGTAGCATAACGTACTGCAATAAACTGCACGGCTACGTGCATAATAGGAAACAGGTCTAGATGTGACTGAGCAAAGAAGAGATCAGAAATTACTCCTCTGGAGTTTGAGAGCCACAGAAAGAGACACAAAAACCTCCATTAAGCTTCATTCTACGTAGCCCTACTCCCTGCACTCTGGTGCTGCTGAGTAGGTTTGCTCTTCCTGTTAAGCAAGAGTTTTAGCCTGGCAGTTACCAAAATCTCAGACTCTAATCTTACAAAACACTTAAAGCGTATTATCACACATTTTGTACAATGTCACATCTACTTTGAAAAGTTCAAAGAAACAAATAAATAAATAAATCTTTTTCTCCCTTGAAGAGGAAATTGGTATTTAAACAGCTGCTTTTACTACCTTTAACCAGGGATGATTCAGTGCTTCATATACTGTTATCCTTTCTGCTGGATCCAGCATAAGCATGCGGCGTACCAGATCTTTGGCACTTTCAGAAATATGGCTCCATTGCCTAGGATTCATCTGATTACATGCAAGAAAAAAGAAATTAAATTAGTAACAAGAATATAGAAAAGAACCTATATTTTATGTAAAGTAATTGCAGAGATTTAACAGTGGTTGGTACTTGTAAACTTTTTGTTATAATACATGTAAAAGGAAGTTTCTAAGCTCTTTAATAACTTATAAAAAGTTGTATAAAAAGTGTACATTAGTTGCTATTGAAATAGCATAAAAACTTGAAAACAGTAAGCACTGTATCACATAAAGGCTGACATATCCTTGGTATTATGTTTTAATGGCAGTATAATTTTCTACCTATGCTACATTTTGTTCAGATAAAAGTGACCCTTCACTAGAAAAAGAAAAAATAATTAGGCTTTTCCTGTCAGTTAACAATGCATATGATAAGTGTAGAAATGAAATCTACTCCTGAAATCAATATAAGGAGTAGCACGACAGTCTATCTGTATCAACCCATGATTTCATGCCCGTGACGCAGAGTAAGAAGGAAATCATCTAATGCCTGTTGTGAACTATTCTGGTCCTATCCCACAGGTATCATGGACAACGGCTCTTCCCTAGAAATTCCTTTCAATTTTACAACAGTTAAGCATCTTCAGCCACTCGGGTAGGAAAGCATACTGACATGTGATCAACAATACAAGCAATTGCAACACTTTTTGGAGCAGAACTGTATCTTTAGGAGACAACAATGTGAAGGATGATTTAGAATATATTTTCATCTTGTGCATATGCAGGTTTGTGTTCAACTAGTCAAGATGATGGACGCCTGATAAAACCATAGTAAAGTAGAGAAATTCTTTCTGTGATAAAGGATTCTATACTTAAGCTATTTCTAGTATTTATTTAATCTATGAGGAACTTAAGTTTAGTTGGTACACTGTTAACTACAAGGTACTACATGAAAATTCAAAATTATAACCAGATTCTTTTCAATGTTATAATCTGTTCGTTTAAAGAGGTCCATTTTATTTAAAATCAGTTGTTATGAAAAATGATTGCTTTATATTGGAGTACTCAGGAACTGGCTACAGAATGCGCATTCATAGTTGTGATTTGTCATTTCTTTTTCAGCTCTAATAAAATGAAGGTAATTGCAAATTTGCAGCAAGACTGTTTTGAATTCCTTATACTATTTTCACTGAATAGACATATTATTGAGGAAACAGGAACAGAAAAGGAACTGAGAAGACACAATGTGCTGGCCATGACTTTTTTTTAAACAAAGAAAAGTTAACTTGTATGCTTCCAGATGGTTTTAGCTGCTTAAGAGATTCCATGAAGAAATCTTTCATAAAGTGAAACTGGACCATCTACCAGTCTATGCAATCCCAAAACTAGTGCCATGAAGAAATCCTCCTGTTCCTTAGAATATAAAATTTAAAGAATGAAAAATGCACTCTAAGTGCTGTACCACTACTGTCACTTACGTTTTAGCAGACTACTGTTAAGTTCATATAATAAAATACTTCCTAAACCATATTACAGACTATCAGACAGTTTCAGGAGCTTCTTAATTCTCTAATACACAGCCCATGTATGACCTTGGTTGCAAAGCAGAACAAAACCAATCTCAGACAAAACTGCAAAAATAGTGAAGTCGAAGCTTTAAATTTGTCTCCCTAATGGCTCTAGGGTGCTTATGTTGCGAAACATGCTTATCCTGCATGCACACCAATTAACTTTCAGTTGCAAGTGTCTGCTTTTGAATCACCCGCTGCACTTTACTACGTATTGCACTAAAAAGAAAAATGCATAACTACTTTTTTATAACTACTTTTTTACAGTAACATGCATTTTGTTTTAAATCAAGGCAATATGATGACCAGCCTTTATGATAGTTCTTTTAGTTGATTAAAAAAATTAAGTGATCTATAAACCTAAGGTAACATACAGTACGTTATACTTCACAGCTAAACCTTATGTAATTCTGCCAAGCTCAATGTACAATTAGGCGCTAGTTGTCGCACCCATTTATTATTTCACCTGAGCAAATATTTCCGTATTCTAATTCCTAACATTGATACAAAACACAGCAGGAACAAGACAGACTGGAGAGAGAAAGTCACCTCTCTTCCTCTATAGCCCAGACAAATTTTTATAAGCTTCAAATTTAAATCAGGCTAAATACAAAAATCAACTTCCAGAAATTTTACCAGCAGAGCTCAGCTCACTAGAAAAGGATTAATGTATACTGTCATTTACCTTGTATTTTCCTTTAATGATGCCTTCAAATAATCTTTCCTTGGTTCCATAAAAAGGCAAACAACCGCTTAGCAGGATAAAAAGGATCACGCCACAACCCCAAACATCTACAGGCTTCCCATAAGGTTCCCTTTTTACCACTTCTGGGGCCATAAAATGAGGTGTTCCTACACGTCCTAAATGGAAATAAGAACAAAATTGAGTCAAAGTGATGTATGTCAAACATGGAAATGAAGAATATCACTGCATTAAACTAAAACAGTTTTACTAAGTTTTATTCATGGGTTAAACTTTTAACACAATTCTTTTTTCCTTACGTTCACTATTTATTAGATATATCCAGTGAGATAAATCAGTAGTTTCCCTTTTGCTTTATTTATACTTTTATAAATTGAGGAACCCTACCCTGCAGACTGCGAAACAAGATTTATGTAAGAGCACTAAGATTCTTCAGGGAAACACGCCATATAAAAATATCAATTTGGACAACCTTTGAAACAGCAATTACTTATCCAGAGAGCACGCACAAAGATATTAGAAAGTTCTAGTCTACACTGCTTACTTGAAAAAGCTGCCTCTAACTGGCAAGAGCATAGTTTGGTCTCATGCTCTGCCCAAATCTTAGACGGTCAACTGAAACTGCCAACAAGAATGCAAAATGCTAGCAAACGTGTTGTTGAAGTAGGCAATATCTTACCGCAGATAAAAAGATAATGCTAATTTGTTTCACAGGGTGCTTTCAATGAGTGCCACACAGTAGTGGTTCTGGGACAGTACTGATTTTGGATCGGTAATGAATGTACACACCCACGGAAACAAAACATATTTAGTACCAACTAATCTTTTGACTGGGTGAACTGATCAGAATGGCTTCATTCAATTTCTGTGTAACACATTAAGCCAAATAAAAGCAACAAACATTTTACCTCTCCCTATAAATGTTTCCCATTGTAAAAAGGATTTGCAAGAATTAGGCTGTGAATGCTCGTATCACTGACACTTATAAATACTTTAGTCTTTGGACTACCCTGGTTCCACCAAGTACCAGCAGAAGAAAAGAACCCCACAACTGTAGCAAACTGTTACCACTTGTACCACCTTCATAAATTATTCTTGCTCACTGATTTCAGAAGCTCCATTTAAGGGCCACAGCACCTTTGTGCTGGCTCAGAGAGTTTACAGTGCAGTCTAGAGAATCTGAGGTGTTCACATGGCATGTATTTAATTCAGTCTTGTCTTGTAAAGAGATGCTTGCTAGACTAGCCTATCTTGCACACCACTTGAACGTGAGTAAGCCAAATCACAGCATCAGTAACGAACACCTAGGAGACTATCTGGCAGTAGCTTACTCAGTAAAGATCATACTTTGCTTATATCACCTAATGCAGGAATATGATCTGACCATGCTTTGTTAAGCAGTCCCCACTCACTCCTTTTTGCATCTACAAGGATTAAAACATTGACAGAAAGATGGTAGCTTTTTCACCATAGTGTTCTTAAGGAGAAACAACACAATTCTCAAATGTCTTCACCTGGCTTTCTATTAAACCTTTTCATTCCCAGTTTGTGAGGCAATCCCTCTGGCAAGCAAATGTTAGGAATCTGCCTGTGACAAAGGAACTCTACCTCACCACTAAGCCAGGCTGGCATCTTTAAAAGTCCATGCAGTCTAGGCTGACATGATAGCAAAGGGGCAGTTTCTTTCCAGGCTGCAAAAAGAATAAACCAGCAAGATGCTGCAAGTCCAGCTCATCCCTTATACCACTGGGGGAAGTGGAAGGATATTTACTCTGGACAGAGACAGACAGAGATGCACACGGGGAAAGATTACTAATTCTTCTTGTTAGTTACACACAATTTATAGGCTTATGACTTATCTTTCAGCCTAACTGATAAACTTTGAAGCCAAATCTTCAAGATTGCAAAGATCTCCTTAGACAACCCAAAGCGTCTCTTAGACGCCTGGTGACAGGGAAGGAAAACGGAAAGTATATATATCAAGTATGTACAAGTTGCTGAGAACTCTGGGATTTTTATCTTTTTTTTTTTTTCCTCATTTGCAAATCTGTATCTGTAAGAGTTTCTTAACTTTTTTCCCCCCTAAGATGTCATCATTTGTGATAGCAAAAGCATTAACATTTCCAGCTCTGTATCAGGCTATGCGTGTACATAAGCAGCAACACCTGCACATTCAAACAGTAGTTGTGTTCTCTCTTCGACTGCTCATGTGACATTAGTGGTATGCATACCACAGTCTGGAAATCTTTAGCACAGAAGACATGCAAGACCGCAGAGCAGCCTGGCTCACACAAGTCTTGTTTATCTCAGTGGTAAACTTCCTGACATTTGGGCGCAGAGATACCCATTTGCAATTTTGCAGCAGGTGTAACCTTTCTTACACATTGAAAAAAACATTTGTGGTAAGAAAGCTTGTTTAAATCTTTTTTATCAATGCGAATGGAAAATCACATATACTCTGAAGATTCTGCCTTCCTACCAGACCTGGGAAGTCTAGAGAAAAACGATTATTCAAAAGACAAACAGCAGAAGATATCACAGCAGAAGACAAGATATCACAAGGACAAACAAAGCTATTTAAATGAGACATTAAAGTTCAGGGAGATATACAGTCATCTGGATTAAGTAGCTAATGAAACTAAGAATTCGATGTGTCAAATGATATCTAAATTGATTTAATGGGTATTTCCAATAATTGTGTGTCACTCCTCTCAGCTCGGGACCTTCTTTGTATTTTAAGTAAACAATTGCAGAGATGAACTTGGCAAAAAAAATGACTACGTGCTGTGAGAAGCAGACCTAAAGGTTTGGGGTTTTGTTTTGGGTTTTTTTTGCCGATGCATTTAATTCTGCTGGTTATTTGCAGTACGGTGAAGGTTGACCTATAGAACATCTTGTTCTGAGGAAAATGTGACCTTGGCAACAGTTACCCATCCTACATTTTCTCCTATGGTGTAAAACAGCATAGTTAGCAGCAGCACATGCTACATAAGCAATACAACAGCATTATTGGGTGTGGGTGTTTCGGTGTCAAGGTGACGGCAGTCGGGAGTGTCTCTGTGAGGAGTGGCTGGGGCTGCCCCATGACAGACACAGCCAGTTCCGATGGACTGGCAGGGCACCGCTGAGCCCAGCAGCCAAGGTGGTGGTGCCTCAGGGAAAGCATGTGTAAGAAAGGGAAAAACATTGTCTGGCAGTGAGGAATATGGGAAAAAGTGAGCCTGTGAGTACCAAGGTGAGAGCAGGAGGAAGCAGAAGAGGTGCTCCAGATGCCCCAGCAGAGATTTCCCTGCAGCCCATGGAGGACCCCATGCTGGAGCAGGTGGATATTCCTCCTGAAGGAACTGAGGCCTGTGGAGGACCCACTCCGGAGCAGGGGAAAAGCGTGAGGAGGGAGGTGCGGCAGAGAGGGGCTGTTATGGACTGAGCACAGCCCCTGTGTTCCCCATCCCCCTGCACCTCCTGGGGATGGGGGTTGAGGGGGCCAGCAGTGAGGGAGTGAAGTTGAGCCTGGAAAGGGGAGGAGAGGAGGTGGTATCTTCATTTTTGTCTTTGTTTCCCACTGCCCGAATCTATTTGAAATGGCTGCAAATTAAACTGGGTTTCCCCAACTCGAGTCTGTTTTACCTGTGATGGTAAGTGGTAAGCAGTTTGCGTGTATTTACCTTGACCCATGAGCTTTTTCATCCTGCTTTCTCCCCCTGCTCTGTTGAGCTAAGGGAGTGAGCAGCTGGTGGGAGTCTAGCCCTTAGCCAAGGTCAACCCACCACATGTGGTTATGCTAGTATTAACAAACAGAATACTGATTAAATGGGGAAAAATAAGATTAATCTTCCTCCAAAGATACAGCTTGTTTCTTTCATTTCTGGTTTTCAAATACCACCTTACCTGATTTAATCACGGTCTGTATAAAATCAGTAATTGACAGTGTCAAGAGAGCATGAAAAGTGTGTATTTTTTTGCTTCCTTCTCCCCTTCAGCAAATAGTGCTTCAAATTAAAATTACTTTGCAGAAATTGATAAGCAAGAAAAATCCTTCATCATTTATATGCACTTGTAAATATATGCAGAACAGAATAGTTTCTTGAAACTGAGCATTAATCAGCTTCCCCAAATTTTGCAAAAGCAGGGTCCTGATGGTGGACAACAATTTCGGATTTCCTCCTCCCTGCCCCCCCCCTTCACTTCCTGACCACAGGGTGAGGAAATACACAAATACTTACAAAACTAGTGAATAACAACAAAAAGCAAACATAACTTGCAACAGTATGCTTAACAAAATTGCAGACAAAACATAATACGCAAGCATTTCTTATGCAGTAGCCATCCACTGCGAGCACCCTGTTCATTATCAATGACCTTCAGCATATTACAGTTTTTTTCCATAGACACATTTTTTTTAACAGAACAAGCTTCTTGAGGTTTATTTCCTACTTTCTATGTGACAATAGACAAATTGTAGCCTCTTGATACTTCAAAGTTCCTATTTTGCTTGATCTGTTGACATCACATCAGAATGTGAGGCTGCATGTTTACTTAGCGCTCAAGAGCTCCTCCAGACAAACTGACAGAAGTTATGGTTAAAAACCACTGTCCTTCTCTGCTCATCACAAATTTTCTTCTCTTCCTTTGGAAATTAAAGAACTTTGACCACAGGCAGAAGAACGGGATCTTTATTGCCCTGGTTCAAAACCAGCATACCATAAAAATCCACTTTAATGAACTGCTTGATGTTGAGTGGAAGGAATAGACTAGTTCAATAATAGGTAACATTATACACAGCTGTTTAAGACCCCAACAGACTGCTACTATAAACTAGATGAAAAATGGATGCAACTTAATAGCATGCTTGAAAAATCAGTACTACTAAACATTAATATGCACTTTTAAATTTAATATGAGAACTCCATAAATACAAATGAAATGAGAAAGAAGGCTAGGCCAACCTAATAAAAGCCTGCCATTTACCACTGCTAGATTATAATTAGTGAAAATAATTACAGAATGATTTGGTTTCATATCCTTTTTTGTGCACATTACAAGATCCTGATATTTTAGATGGGGAGGGGTGTGGTGCTGGTGAAAATCCCAATTTCATCTCCATGAAAAAGCAAACCCAGAACAAACAAAAATTTAATTGGTTGAGACTGAACTGTCCAGTTACACAAAGTAAAAAAAAATGCATATATATTTGCATGTATGTATTAGAAACTAAAAAGCTTAAAGTCATTTCTTGGGCAGCTGTCATCCTCGTGACAACTAACCACTTCGCGGGGTTCATCAAGGGAGTAAAATGATGATTTTGAGGTTATTCTAAAAACTGACCTAAGCAAGGACTGCTGAGCTGCACTTCTGAGCTCTGCTTAGCTCAGCAAAATGAATGGAGTGCACACATGAACTTACATAGATAGGGATTTTTCCTATGTTGCAACTGCAAGACCTGTAAGGTGAGTATCAGTAACAAGATAAAATCTATACACAGCAAAGTTTTCTAAAATCATGGATACTCACTGCTCTTTAGACCAAGTATCACTTCTGCTGAGAATTATCTAGTTTTTGCCTTCTAAACACATCCAGTGTAAAATTTTAAAATTCTTCTCAGCAGTTCAATTGTTTTAAAACATTCAATGAGCTTTCTCATTTTCTTTGGTGTTTTGGGAGAACCTTTGCAACTTTTTGGAGGCAGCGTGAGAAAGAACAGTAAGCAAAGGTATTTTTCTCTCTTTAATAGATAACTTCTGCCTTTTCACAGGTCCTATATTCTTCAGGATGTAAGAACACCCTCATGGATATATTCAAATGACTAACCATGAAAAAATAACATTATTTTATTCAAATAAATGTTGCATGCATGCCTACACACATGATTTTTAGTTGCGTCTGTATGTGAGAAGAAATGATATGGAAGACTAGAATCAATTTTCTGTCTATGTACTTCTAGCTCTTCTTATCTGTTCTAGAGTAGCATTAACTGAAAATCATCAGTATATGAAGACTCAGCAGTGGTATGTATTCAATGTGAAACTTGCCTCCACCCAATTCATTATGAATAAATCATGCCTACATCAAAGTGTTTGCTGACTTAGGAAGCACTCAATGCCTGAATAGGTACAGACATTAGCCATCTTACTTCTAGAGGTAAGCTTACTTATCAGCCAGTTTTGAGACATGTCGGTAGTCTGGAAATTTATAAAACTGCTAATTTTGCTGATTTTTCCTGTGGCTAAACTGAGAGCTTCGGTCTTCAGGTGTTGTCAATCTGATATCATTCACAAGCACTAAAGATAAATTTTGACTTACCTTTGATAATTTAGTTTCTATGACTCTTTCCATATTATTCCAGACAATAGGGCTATGCTTTCCACAAGAAGAAGAGTATATACAGAGACCCAATCAGATTTTGTCATCCCTAAGGCAGGGGATTGATGACCAAGATATCAGAAGGAAGTCTTTCAACAGCAGTAGTATCTGAACGATGTATAAGGAAACAACTGGAACAAATAATTTTTAGGAAAAAAATGTGAGGTACTAATAAACATCACCATCTGACCTCTCACAATAGTGTAATAAGAAATATGTTCATAAATTAAGGAGTTTCTACAAGAGTGGCATGTCCAGAATAATGTGGAAGGAATCGAAGAATCACACACAACAGATCAGATAGATCAATACTTTACTACTTTTAATTCCTTTCCACATTACTCCAGACAATAGAGATGTTTAAAGCAGGTGTACAGAGGAGATGACTAGATTTAAAAAAAAAAAAGCAAAAAAAAGATAAAAAAGGCAATTCAGCTTCAGCACAAAAGATTGTCTGAAGAAAATGTATTTTAAAAGATGCATCAGCAGACAACTGGACAACTGGATATTAGTGTCCAGAAAATGAGCAATGCAAGATCACACGTTAACCAGACAAATTACAATAATTGACTCAATGGCCTTTTCAGCCATAAAACTGTGATGGAGGAAGTAAATTGACTAAATTGACTTTAAAAAACATTAGCCTCCTGTAAACACTCTCAAATTGACCCAGATGTGAAGTGGAATTTCTGAGAGACAGTAAACCACAGCTGTATCTTTTAAGTAAACTTTTAAATAAAACAAGAGGCAAAGTTTTGAAGAGGCTTATATTTTTTATTTTTCAGGAAAAAAAAATAGTGAAATCGTGCTCTTGCTTTGCAGAGGAAAGAAACACTACACTTTAAGTGAAAGAAGAATATTAGTGTAGGACCTCAGCTTACACATATTTACCTCTCAATGGAAAACAAAGATTTGCTGTATCATTCAGACACTGATGATGAAAAGGAAAAGAAGTCTACACAGTGTGAAAAAAACAACATTTGAAAAATATGGTTTTTAAAATGAGGTTTATAAAACCACCAAGAAGATCCAGTTTGGTGAAACACTGGTACAAGTTGCCAGAGAGGTGGCAGATGCCCCATCCCTGGAAACATTCAAGGTCAGGTTGGACAGGGCTCTGAGAAACTTGACCTAGTTGAAGATGTCCCTGCTCATTGCATGTGGGTTGGACTCGATGGCTTTTAAAGGTCCCTTCCAGCCCAAACCATTCTATGATTCTATGATCATTTTTACATTGATGGGAACAAAACAAAAATAAGGAACTTAAAGGAGAACTCTCCCCTCCCAGTTCCATAGTCTTATTTACAGGGAAATTTGTGCTAATGCCTGCCTTTGCTATTTTTGTAGTAAGTCTAAAAGATTAGCTGACGAAGAACCAAGAACACTTGATATTTATGTGCTGTAGTTCTATAAAGAACATGTTAAGATGTTTTCCAGTAAGATGATGATGATTTTGTTAGGATACTGGAAGATACTGTAGGATTCTGAAGCAACTTAGAGGAGCTAATAATACATAAAAATCAATACTGGACTGGATTAGCATCATGGTACCTGTGACATTCTGCTGCTAAAGGTAGAAAGTGAAAAGCAGTTAACTACCCATAGGTACGACTTGACAGTTAGTATAGAACTTCATACCATTTAGGTCTATATAGTTATCTTATTTTGCACAAGTTGAAAACAGGAGAAAATAAGTAGGTTATAAGAAGGAAATAGCACTTCTGAACTCAAAAGCTTTTGTTCCTTCAGACTTTTATACCATATACTAGCTAAAAATCCCAAGATTTAGCATCCAAGATATTTGATATCTGATAAATCGGATGTCACATTTATTTAAGAAAATACTGTGAAACTCATATTACATTCTGGAAGAAAAATTATCCAAGGAAGAAGGCAGAGATCACAATATAAGACTGCTGTGTTATATCACTGACTTCACAGAGGTTCCACTACTCCAGCTGCATCATAACCATGCGAACATGGACTGTTTCTTGTCTACATCCTGTTCCATAAAAGAGTACACTTATAAATTATGATAATCTGTAACTACTGTGTATACTGAAAGAATTTCCTCTTAAAGTACCTACTTCAATGCTTTAAATTAATATACTTAGCAAAATTTTCCACTTCTGATCATAAGAACTGCAAGAAGAGACCTTCAGAGATTGGTAGCTCATGAAAACAATTTCCTCTAACTCAGATGATGTACAAGCTTCTTATTCATTGCGTTTCAGCTTACAGGCAAACAAAAAGTATTTCCTTACATTTTGCCTTCTGGTCTTATGAAAAATGAGTTATGGCTGAGTACTCTTTTTTTTGTCTGTACATATTTAATAATAATTAAACACTCTTAAAAAATAAACTCCACTGGGTTGTTAGCTGATAAAATACAGTCATATTCCTAAAATCTATTCCACGGAGTTTTCATTAATGACATCCAGTATGATGGCATAGCTTGTTACCATGAGCTCCCTTACACTTCTGTTAAATAACCCTCTATCTGCTCAAAAGAACACTGTAATTATAATCCTTAGATATAAGGATAGACACAAGTCTACCTTTGGAGTTATATCAATAAGATTTAGACTGAACTACTTTCGATACCTGGGACATAGTTTAACCTTATTACAAAAATCCCCTTCACCCCCCAAACAATTTATGCACACTGGAAAAAAGGTGTCTTTTGTCAAATTAAAAAAATCCCATAGTCCCAAATGAAGCAACAGTTGTGCCCTAGACAGCAGGCTTAGAAGACATTGAGGGAGAAAATTCCCTTCTATTTGTATTCTCCTGGGCTACACAAAATCTGGTCTTGTCAGGCACCAGTGCGGCAATGTAAAAAGGTAAGCAAAATGGCACAAATGTAAATGCATGAAAGCAAAAAAAAAAAAAATTAGAACACTGGTAACCCCTGATTGTTTTAGATATAGCAACTGCTATTCTAGGAGAAAAATACTACCACAAAAGAGAGTGACCATCATAGGTCTTGACGACCTTTTGCACAACGGCTGGGGTTTTATGCAAGATTAAGGGAAGAGTCCTGTCAGTTGAAATTTACTACAGCTAAATTACTTTAAATGTTGACATGCTTTTTCTAAAGGAAAGCTGTCCTTTTCTGATTTAAAAGATAAACTACTCCAAGTAACATAAAGTAAGGAAAAATAAAACATTTCTGCTCTTGAACACCATGGTCATCTACATAGGGATTTATACTGGTAATGGGTATATTCTGCTAGAGTATTGTGGTTATACGTGTTACCTAGATACAGAAAGACTAATAAGTTGCACTTACTGTAGATATAGGGCTGTGTGTTTTCTGTATTGTGAAAATTTTAAGATGTACTGAGCACTGAAATGGGTTAGAAGCACAGGGGGTTTTAGGGTCTGTACGAGAAACTTTAATGCCACAATGGCTTTTATTTAATAGAGAACTGGTTTTTTTGATGTGTTAACCCCCAAATACAGGAATTGCCATGCTGAAAGGGAAATAATTAACTATGTTAAGCTGAATCAATGTTTTTCACTAAAACTCAGAGAAAGAATGTGAAACCGAACAGGTTGGTTATTACACTGCTCATTTTAAGGAGAGTTTCTATTTCATTTAAGATACAATTGAGAAATAAGTAGTGCCTGTAATTCGTTATAATTACAAAACAAACCCTATCCATAGGGCATATGGATAACTTACTTAAACTTACTTACAGGTAGATAAACCACTTTTTACAAGAAATTTATAGCCCAGTTCAAACAGACAGTATTGTTAACTTTCATATAACACATATGAGGTGATACTATGCAGTTGAAATAAAATCTTGCTACTGCTGTGCAGGGGACTGTCCAGTAATATGCCTTCAGGTAGGACTCTGGAAAGGAAAAGAAGTGCCAGATGTGGTTTGTGGTATAAAGACTGGAATGGAAGATGAGAAGAAAGAGATAAGAAGTCTGTTAAGGAGAAAGCTTGTGACAAGTAGTAGAACCGAGACCTTCCATGGTATATAAATAAAGGAATTACTCTGGGTATCCCTGAAAGCATGAGGAATTTGAAGCTGAAAGTTACCACTGTTAACGAAAAGGCTACAAACTGGAAATGACAGCTGAGAGTCAGGGGAAAAAAAATATGAAGGCAGACTGATACAGCAGAAGTTGAGCTAGATGAAGCAAAAAATACAGATACAGAGACATAGTATACTGATGAGGCTTAAGAAAGGAGCTTCTGTAAGTACTGCAAACAGAACTAGAAAGGAATGAAAACATTTTTATATAGAAAAGGAAAGATTAGACCAGCACTGATAATTGCATGGAGGAACGATGATGGGATTGCAGAACAGTGAATGGCAACAGGTAATGGAGTACATGACAAATTTTGTGAAAAACACAGGATTTTTTTTCCAAGTTGAACTTGAGGTTTATTGCGAGACAGCTAGTCTGAAAGAAAGTACACTGTATCCGACTACCTCCAGAAGAGTAGCTGAAACACAAGAAATGGATAAAGTTCCTCACTGAGAATACAAAGAAGAAAAATGAGAGAATCTTAAACAAAAGTGTAGGAACTACCACTAAAAAAAAAAAAGTGTCTGAAGTACAGAAAATTTGAGAAACGGAGGAAAAGTTAAGAAAGGAGTGACCTTTTTATTAAGGAAACAACAGTAGCTTCACTGGAAGGGTATTTTCTTTGAAAAGATGTATCTAGGTCTCTAGGTAATAGGATATCTGGATATTTCCAGGGTATTAGTGATATCTGGAAAGG
The DNA here is from genome assembly GCF_028500815.1 of Rissa tridactyla. NCBI lineage: Eukaryota > Metazoa > Chordata > Aves > Charadriiformes > Laridae > Rissa > Rissa tridactyla. The sequence continues at coordinate 96,727,129 of NC_071466.1, forward strand.
GAATGGAAGCCGCTGGTATGCTTATATTGGATTTGCTTTTTATTTTAAAAGAGCATATAAAAGCTATGTTGATGCAGACCTTCAAATAGTTAGATTAGGAAATATGAGTTTTTGAAGAAGCATGGTACTGAGAGGAAGTTACTCGTCTTGGAGGAAAAAAAAAAAAGTAAAACTAAAAATCTTTTGTGGTGGTCTCCTACTCTGTCAATGAAAGCATCAGAAAATTGATTGGGTCTTCATCTGTGCAGGCTGATTAAAGCATAACCCTATTGTCTGGAACAATATGGAAGGCAGCTAGAGGAAATAAAACCCACAGAAAACAAAACACACTTAGTAGTCAAAAAATATACATACGTATCAAGATATTGATGTCTTATGCAATAATTACAATGAAATATTAAAACACAGAAAAGAGTCACGTGTGAAAACTAGTAAGATTTTGCTATTGAACAGTGTAGCATTCTGACAGAAATTGCCTAAGAAACATAGGGGAGCATTGAGGCTGCTGTAGTAAGTCCTTACTCAATTGCTTTGACATACATTTCAATCTTGATAGCATTTTTATTTGATTTGCTTCGTCAAGCATGGAAGAATTGTGCCAAAGATTGTATTAAAATGGAAAATTCTTTGCTTTTTTTCCAATTTTATTTTGATCAAACCAGTGTAAGCTCCTGTTGAGTAACATTTAGAGGGATTTAATACTCAGAATATGTACACACAACACCGTTACGTTCTGTTAGCAATTTAGATCAACTGTGTGCATTTATAATGTTAGTCTTTAGTGAAAGATTATTTTTGAGCTCTTGTTTTGCAGGCCAGGCTGTGGCAGAAGAACAGAACTCTGCAGTGCGACATGCATAACATTATATAACTTTGAAGGAGAATTTCTTACCTCCGGCAACTAGCCCAGACTCTCCTAGCTGAATTGCTACCCCAAAGCCACCAAGCTTTACAGGGGCTGAATTCTCTTTTGAGGCAAGCAGAACACAGTGTGGCTGAAAAGACAAAAACCCAGACAAATTATTATATCAGTTGCATTTTAGAACTTGTTTTCATAAATTTGCAGACAGAAGCTAGAATTTTTCAGGTTTTTGGAAAGAATTTCTTAACGTCAGATATTTTTTTTCTGGCATGAACCCCTCTTTCTTCATTGGCTTCCCTTTCAATTGTCCCAGGCACAGCAAAATCCTTTCAGGACTTACCGGAACTCACAAGGAACACAAAATGTAATAAAATGAAGATAAAAATTAACACCTATAATTCCTTACCTGGTATTTCTTTTTACTTTTCACACTTAAGCCTTACACTGTTTCAATTCTCCATCAGAAACAACCTGCCTATGATACACTTTGTGGGATCTTATCCTTCACGCAGAGAACATAAAACACTATTTTGAGCCTTAATCATGGAATTCACTGATCACTTTCCAACTGCAGAAAAGAAAAGGAACATCCCTAGGATGTTTCTAATAAATATTCCAGCGAGGCAAGAAATTGTTTAGGTTTCTAAACTGGATTTCTACAGTCTTTCCACTAATAAGAGTGAGGTGTAATGTATAAAAATGGAATAATATTACATGTCAATTTGGATGGATACTGACCGGTCTAGGAGGAAGTAACATACAGACAAAATCTATTAGAACACAATTTAGTATTTAATACACATAGCCAAACTACTGCATTTAATATAGAATAACTGCATTTACTCAGAGCCTCCCTTTGCAGTCAACTATATTATTTTAAAAGGAAGAATGTAGAATTTTTGTACTGCTTCTTAAAAATACATTACCGCTTAAATTACGAAACTAGGAACTCAAAATCATGCACAGAGCTACAAACTCAATCTGACTACCTGTAAAGTCATAATCTGTAACCACCCATGTTTCCTTTAAAAAAGTTTCAATTTTACAACAAGCGGCTTCAAGTAAGAATGCATAGCCTCTTTACAATTCTAGCAGAAATCTGCAGAATCCCATATAAAAGTTTGATTCTTAAACAGATGATATATTAAGAAAGTTAACATGGGTATTCTCATTTCAAATGCTAAGGAGAATACTAAGCCAAGACAATGTTCTTGAGATGATCGCTACCTTTAGGCTACCTTATATCAGGACTTCCAGAATCCATTTTGAAATTTGCAATTTATGAATGTAATTTTCAATCCCTTACCTCCTATTTAAAATAGTATTACCAGGTGGTATTATCTCTGCATATTGTATTTAATTTCTGCCTTATTGAAATTGTTAAGATGCACACTTCGGGCACTGTCACATTCTCTCTTCGCTGTAATTTCGAGTGAAAAAGATCAACCTCAAATTTCTAACCCCAGGCAAGGAAGAAGGTAGATGAGAGAACTACACCAACATAAGCGAAATGTACCCTTTCACTGTGGTGTTGATTTCTCTTTACCCTACATTTGAAAAGTGATACTATTTCCATGACAGTATTAAAAAGAAGACAGGCTGTACCACCATAATTGTCATCCAAAAAGGAAGCCACTGACACCGCTCACCAGAAACAGAAGTTTCTGAGAAAAAATCCAGATCGCCAATTCACAACGAAGCTCAGAGAAAACTTTATTATAGAACCCTCTCCCACAAAGGCACAAATCAACGGCAAAATTGATCTTTTCAACAGACACTTTTGCTAGTTAAAATATCTTTTTTAAAAAAAAAGTTGCAACACTAGTTAAACTTCCTCTTGTTGCTATTTGTACTGTGTCAGCTGATTCACATCACTTTCATAGAGAAGCTGGTGCCTTAGCTTTCTAACAAGAGGACTTACATGTTACTCCTCCCTGTCTTCACCAGCAGTTTTTGAAAATCAGCAGAAGTTCCTAATATATAAATGGTAAGTGGCTTCTTTTATATTTAAGCTATAATAAACTGAATTTTATTAAAATTTCTCTTAACTGCAAAGGTACTACTGACCTTTAATCCCTTTCTTAATTAAATATACCTATTTTTAAGCATGCCTGCTTGCTTACAGATGACAAAATTTATGACAGCTAAAAGTTATGTTTCTAATGTATCTGCAGTGTAATTAATTTTTCTCTCTCATTGACCTAAAACTTGTCACTCCTTATGCAAGTCATGATGTCAAGCACTTTTATAGAAAAGCAACACAAACAAGAAATTACAGTAGTAGATGGGTTTCAAGATGTATTTGAGAGCATCATTTTTTTAAGCAAACTTTTAAAATAACTTCTTGCCCTGACAATATGAAATGCCAAATATGAAACCAGAAATATTTTTTAAACCGCTAACTTATCATACAAATTAAATGCAATTGTAAGATCAGCCAATGTTGGATGTTAAAATATTTTAGACTGTCCTCTCTATAATTCAGGTTCTATATGTACATTAGTTCATATTAAAAATTTTACCTAAAATGCCGCCATTTTCACTGCTGTAGCTGTATTACATTTAAATCTAAATTTGCATTGTGAAGACCTAGCATGCAAATTTTGTTTTTTTTTTCTTGTTAGCACTAAATTCCAAGTACCAAAACCAATTTGTGAGATTAGGGGAAAAAACATTGCCCCGTTTAATAAAAAAAATAAAATCTAAATAAGCTTATTTATGGAATCTTTTAACACTATGGCATACAAATCAAGGACAAAAGTTGTATCATTACTAATCAGCCTTAAGCACCTCTCTAAACAGCTCATTGTGATTCTACACTCCTAACCACATGCTTGTTTGGTTTTTCTTCTTTGGTCAAAGCTGACTTTTATCTTCCAGATTGCACCTTCCTGGTCAAAAATAAGGTTAGCAAAATTAAAAACGTTGACATGAAAACAAGAAAACCAATGAGAACAAGGAAGATGTGAAAACAATCTGTTGCTGCATTAATGTGGTTTCCAGCTAATATTAGTTTCTTTGCATAATATTGATTTTTGAACAGTCAAGAAAAGGGAAATACCTACATTTACATGCAGATATAAATCATTTGAAACAAGCTACTGTAATAGTACTGACTCCCAATGTTACTTTTAACAGATTACACAGCAAAATAAATATTAATTGACAATTGCTTTTCTAATTGTAAACTTAGTGACTTGCATGCAAAAGATCCTGGGTATTTATTTAAAATGAATACTAATGTGTTTAGAATTATTTTGATATGTGTCTACATACTTTGTATCAACATTGAGAATACTTCACTTAGCTATGCCTACCCTCTTTTGCATCTTAATTAAAAAGTTTCCTGTGTCAGAAAGTCTAACCCTAACATCAGAACTTAAAAAAAAAATTGTACTTCTAGATAAAACAAAGAATTTAAATTCTAAAATTTGCAGCAAAACTTAATAGCTGATTTTTAAAACAATACAAGGCAGTAATAAAGATGTAATCATAAAAATAGTTATCTGTGTGAGTGCTCTGTACCATCTGTTCTTTTCTACTTCACATGAAGAAAAACAGGGAACCAATTAGTCTAGACTTACGTTGTATCATGATATCTGGCTAAAAGTCCTTCTTCTAGTCAGCTACGGCAATACTTCGGTGCCTTTACTTTTTTTCAGTTACTTCCTCTTATGTTTTTAATCACATAAGACTGTATGCAATAAAGCAAACAAACATGAGAAAACGGTCCCATGGTGATCCAATTATTAAAATTTCTCTTTGCATCCCTACAGAACAGCTAAAAAAATCCTCACAAATGATGGCTGCAGCTTCAGCTGATTTACTGACCATTCTGCCACACAAGGAAATCTTCTGGAGTAACCAAACTAACCTAGCCATAAATGCCTCGGAAATTCAAAACAATGCCAGTTGTCCCTTAGATGACAACTCACTGTCACTTGCTTTAATAGTTTTTTACTCCATTATTTTTGTTGTTGGATTGGTTGGAAATATTATAGCCCTGTTTGCTTTCCTATGCATTCATCAGAAAAGGAATTCTATCCAAGTTTACTTGCTAAACGTAGCCATTGCAGACCTTCTGCTGATCTTCTGTCTTCCCTTCCGAATACTCTATCATGTTACCAAGAACACCTGGATGTTTGGACTGATTTTATGCAAGATTGTAGGAACTCTATTTTATATGAACATGTATATTAGCATAGTACTGTTGGGACTAATTAGTCTAGATCGTTATATAAAAATAAATAAGTCTGTGAAGCGTCCTAAAATGTTAACTACTACACGAAGTATACAGATTTGTTGCATGGTGTGGGCAATTGCGCTAACAGGATTTATAATAGTAGTTGCACCATCTTTCTTTAAGAGTCAGGACAGCAATTCTACTATGTGCTTTCATTACCGAAATAAACAGAATGCAAAGACAGAAGCAATTTTAAATTATATTATTGTACTAATTTTTTGGATAGTTTTTTTTCTTTTGATACTCTCGTATGTTAAAATTGCCAAGAACCTTCTGAAAATTTCGAAGAAAAGAGCACATTTTCCCAACGCAGGGAAATACACCCAGACAGCAAGGAATTCCTTCATTGTACTCATTATTTTCACCATCTGTTTTGTTCCTTACCATGTGTTCCGGTTTGCCTACATTACATCACAGTTACAAAATCCATCTTGTTATTGGAAGGAAATCATTCACAAATGCAATGAGGTGATGCTCATATTTTCATCTTTTAACAGCTGTTTAGACCCAGTTATGTATTTCCTAATGTCCAGAAGTGTCCGTAAGACTGTATTCCAACTTATTTGCAGAAGACTTCATGGAGATTCAGGCCTAGCCCTGGAAAGCACTTCAGAAATAAAACTTGGACAATATACACAAGAGCGATTATCGACTACTACTCCCCACTCAAGTTCTTTAAAGAAGAAGTCCCTGATTTGATTGTTTAAATGAATGGATATTAGCTTCTCTCTGTCATTCCAGGATATCAATTTAAGATGTACCAAATGCAGTACTGTACAGCTACTAATCCTGCCTCTTTCTGCCTGTTAAAAAATGAGAAGTCTTACTTCTGTTTGTGAAAATGAGAAGTAACTTTTCAGAACTATTTCGCTCTTGTTTATCCAAGAAAACAAAATAGGAAGTTCCAGACATCATCTGCTGGACTAAACTAGAACACTAACTCTTTAAGGAAATTTCCACTAAGTGGTTTGAACCTGTTTAAGGAATCTTGTGTATAGACATTAATATTACCAACTTGTGTATATAAATAATAGATGAATTTTGCAAAATGTAAATTGTGTCCTATTTGAAAGAGCTATTTTAAAACCATTACAGATTTTATGTATTTCTCCATTTCAACAGGTTTCAAAGCGAGCAGCATTTTAACTACATTTATAGAAGTATTTTTTCCAAGAAAATATTTGAGATTTTAGCAACATACGTGGCTTAAAAATGAGGTGAAGAATATTACTGCCATTAATTCAGTTATAATTACAAAAGATACACTTTGTTTTATTAAACAGCAAAATTAAAGTATTAAAAGCCTCCTAAGCACCTTAATATATTTTCAACACTTTAATGAATGTCAAGGTCGAACACCTGAGGAAAACTAAGCAATGGCTTTGGAAACTAGAAATTAAAGGAGAGATGACATATCGGTGTTTTCAGTTACCTAAGGTTTCCTTCAAACTCTGACGAATTTGGTGACTGCAGCTACACAAAGTAGTTCAACAAGGAAAATAAACTCACAGAACCGAACATATAGAGCAGAACAGAAAAATTAGCACTCATGAACACCTGATTCATCAGCTCTGATCTTTGCTCAGGCTCAGTCACTGGTCTACTTACAGATTTCTAAAGCCACACATTTCAGCTGCACGCTTCCTCCCTGGCACAGACCTTCTCTTTTCATGTGATTAAAATAATCTTGATAATTGCTGATGCTATGTAAATAACAATGTAACAGCAACATCCCATAGATACAACCATATTGTCAGATTAAAACCAAACTGGTTTACGTGTTTAGGCACAAACAAAAATTTCAAACTGTAACATTGTTTAAAAAAAAGCGGGGCTGAAGGTGGGGGTTGTTAGACCCAAATATAAGTAAAGATGCAGTTATGCCCAGAACAACTTAAATGTCTGGCATGTCAGGCCAGAAAGGTGAATGAATTAGAAGCTAGCTGTTAAGGTCCATAAAATAAGGATTTATTATCCTGCACACATACAAGCAATATTGCTCAAGTAAGCTGGTGTAAAGATGTTGGGTTTAACACATCTAGCAGTAACTTCGCTGATGGATCGTGTGAATTTTATGCCAAATTTGTATCAATCTGTGGATTTTTACTAATTCTGTACAATACTCTCATTTTACAGAAGCTACACATAAAACTCCTATTGAACAAAGTAAACATAAACACTTCACCTCTGCTAGATATGAACCTGGTTTACTTTCATGTGATTTTACTTCATTCAGGTTTGGTGAAACTGGGTGTAAACATGTTAAACAAATGACAATGACTAGACAGTGTTTGTTTCTTGGTTTGTTTTTTGGTTTTTTTTTTTTTTTTTTAATTTTTAATGAAAAAGGATGGGATTTCTTAATCTTCAAGAGAGAGATTGATTCCTACAAACACGTAATCTTCATAGAAGTGCGATGTTAACTGTATTTTTCCTTAAACATTTCAGCATACAATTAAGATATTTTTACAATCCTTTCTGATTGATTCTCACAATAATTGTGTTATATTTTTTCACGATCTTTTATCTATCATCTTGTCATCCTATTATATGTACACTGACGCAAGAACTGTCTTGGCTCTATATTTGTATAGTGCAAGAAATAGCATATTGCTTGTCCTCTGCAATTCTATGCGCTACAGTAGTTATAGAAAGTTACATGAACTCTGGAAAATCTACTCGATTTTATAAACCATCATTATATATGGTTTATATACATTATTTCATCATTCTTTCTTTGCCTATATTTATTCTACGGTGAGCAGTTGATTGATGACACTGATCACCAGGCTGGGGCGGGGTGGGGAACACGGGACAGGACACAAATGACATGAAAAAAATTTGAATTCTAAAATTCTTTTAAAGAGAGTGTTCCGTTCAAACCAGAATTTTCATTTACAAGGATTGCAATTCATGGACACAGCATGATTGCAAAACTAGACTCAGATCTCTTCAGCAGATCAAGTAATAGTACAGGACTTCAATGCTACAAATGAAGTTGACTTTTAAAGCCAAAGGCAAATAGAAATGTGTTCCACATGACAAAACCAGACCTTAGTATTCTGGGCATACTTGCGGTAAATTATGTAATGTTTACTTGGTTACTGTAACATTATTCTGCAAGCAACTAAATACATACAAGAACAACAGGCAAGTAGTCTTGCAGAAAAAGTTCAAGATTCTGGTCCATCATGTGGATAGTATTACATGGGCTTTTTTGTTTTAAATAATTTTAACAGTGAAATGTAGTCAGTATTTTCTTCAAGAGGAACGCCTTAAACACCCATACCTATTGGCATTGATCAGATGTGTTATACGCGACGGCCATTCTTTACAGATTGTAGAGAACCAAGGAAGCCATGTACGTTATCAACAGACAAGGCTTCAGAAAAAAACATTTTTTAAGAAATATTGAAGAGTAACACTTTCCCAGGAGTACATGCTACACATTAAAATGTTTCAAAAGCATTTCAATACAGGATAACCTATCACTTAAACCAGCCTCTGTACACAAGCAGCAAATATGACCTAAATCTTTTAAAGAGATTTCAGGAGCTATAGTCTAATGTTTGTATTAGGGAAATCCATAGCACCTATAAAGACAAAATTAGGCAAGCTTGAGTGTATAAGGTATCCTAGGGAAAAGTGAATAGATTTGTTTGAGGGAAACCATGTACCAGAATATTAATAACAAAGGAGTTCTCTGGAAGAGCTGAGAAGCACTGAGATAAAGGTGATGAGGTGGACTTGGACTTCAGCAAGGTCACTTAATAAAGGCTCTAAGAAACCCTAGGATGTTAGATATTAATTCTCATTTTAGAACTGGTTAAAAATCAGAAAGCAAGCTTAAAAATACATAGTCTTTTTCCTTCATTATATTCCTCAAAAATCTGAAAATAGGTACATTTACAAACATGTTTAACAACCTGGAATGACAGTAAGGAGATGACAAAGTTTTCAAAGAGGGCAGTCAAACCTAAAAAAAATTCAAGGTATAACTCTCTACTCAATAGCAATAAAAAGCAAACAGACTGTTAAAATTAGGAGGAAAAAACCTGAGAAGTCATCCTTGTGCTACTGTATAATTTAGATGATACAGATTCTATACAGACTACATTAAATAAATCAACTCCTCAGCTCTGAAATGAAAATCTGAAAGCAAGCACAAGTCTATAACAGCAGGTATGGCACAGAAAAGGGGAACAGGTATGACTATATGACCTTTGTCAGAGTGTGACAATTAAGGGAGTAGCAGTTAGATCAAAAAAATAACCCCAAAAAGCAACCAGACAAGTGAAAATACTTATGGATTTCCACAACTATGTAAATCAGTGCTTCAAGATGTTAAAAGCCAGATGTATAAACTGGTTCAGAAAGGGATCTGAAACTAGACAGCACTGTCATGTAGGAAACAATTACTACTGACCAAAAACCGAAAGCAGGTATCTTTACTATTTTTTAAAAATATTTAATCCTTACGTACTTTTTTCTGCAATTAATTTTCCCAAATTTAAGGGAAAATGCCAGGCTCTGCAAACCAGCATTACTGAAGAGCAAACAGTCCTGAAACATCTTGGGAAGTCTGATGAAAGCAACACTGTGACATGTCAAATGATCATATAATTAGTCACTTTAATAGTATCTCTTACTTCTTGTCTTAGCAGTGCTTCCTAAGGGCCAACTATAGCAATTAATTGAATCTTCAGCTGAATTTCAACATGAAAATCATTCTATTTGTTGTTCTTCCTGTAAGTGGAGGCTAACTCAATGCACATCTCCACATAACCCCCATGAACCTCGTTTTCCTTCTTTATTCAATTCTACAACGCATCCGCAAATTTTAGCTGGTGCACCAAAATGTCACCTCTTTTTTACTACGTAAGAAGGAGCGCATATTCTTCATTAGAATAAATACTAGTTACAAAATGCATATAAAGTATACATGCTATTCTATACCTTTTAGACTTGACAAATACATTAATAGCTACATCGTCATACAGATATTCCTTAAAACAAACAGAAAACACAAACCAAGAAACAAAACTGTTTGCCAGATACAAGTTTATAATTTGAATCACAAATATATCAAAGCATACCTTCTTTGAGTAAACAGCGGTACTTGTTTTGGCTGGGATAGAAGTTATATTTCTTCACAGTAGCTTGTATGGGGCTATGTTTTGGATTTGTGATGAAAACAGTGTCAATAACACAAGGATGTTTTAGTTATCATGGAACAGTCCTCACACAACATCAAGTCAAGGCCTTTTCTGCTTCTCACGCTGCCCCACCAGTGAGTAGGCTGGGGATGCACAAGAAATTGGGAGGGGACACAGCTGGGACAGCTGACCCCAACCAACCAGAGGGCTAACCCATATCACAGGACCTCGTGCTTAGCAATAAAATCTGGGGAGGAAGTTTGCCAGGGCTGCCATTTCTCAGGAACTGCCTGGGCTTCAGTCAGCTGGTGATGAGCAACTGGTTTTTTTTTTCCATCACTTGTTTTTGTTTTGTTTTTCTTTTTCCGTCTTTTCTTTAAACTTATTAAACTCTCTTCAACTCAAACCATGAGTTTTCTCACTCTTGCCCTACCAATTCTCCCCCCCAGTCCACTGGAGGGAGAGTAAGTCAGTGGCTGTGTGGGGCTCAGCTGCCTACTGGGCACAACACCACTTTTTGGCACCCAACATGGGGCTCAAAGGGTTCGAGATAATGACAGATGTGACCAGAGGATGTTAGAGGGAGCAGGAGGGAGCATTAGAAGCAGCAGCCTATTCTGCAGCAGAGTAGCCACAAGAACAGGAGGGGAAAGAGACAGAAATCATAGACAAGTTTTCGCACTTTTACCCTTCCTATTCGCTTTCCCATCCCACTCGGGGGAGTCAGCAAGCGGCTCTTTGGGGCTTACCTGCCTACCAGGGTTAAACCACAACATCAACTTTCATTTTCACACTGAAATTAACTGTAATTATGGTTTTAACCTGCAAATCAGTATTTTTCATGAGGACAGACAAATATAAATTGCTTTGATAACAAAACATGGAAAAATTCAATTGAACAACTGTCGCACACGTAGTGATTAACTTCACTCATAAGAGAGAAGTACTGAAATATTTATTAATATAAAACAGTGATTTAAAAAAGTAGTAGTGAATGCAACAGTGTTTTACAAGATTCAATGTCAAGGTACACTTGATTATTTACTGCATAGAGGCCAGGGTCAGACAAGCTGTCAGGGAGAACCTTCCGTTGAGTCACGAGGTTCAGAAAGGACCCCCCTGCTTTCTAAACTCCTTCTCAGAGAGGAGTCTAGGTGCGGCTGGATCCAATCCTAGTCCCAGACTTGGTCAACGGTTTATGTCTAAAGGATTATGCATGTGCAATCAATCCTTTATATCACTTAGCTAAGATTTCAATGTTTAGCATGCTATCAGTCACTTACCGAGAATCTGTTGTGGCAAGGAACCTCCCAGCCTCGAGGAGAAGAACCTTAAGTGAGTGTCCCCACTCAAGGGGAGATCCTGTCGTGCAGCCTGCTGCGTGCAGGAGAGCTCAAAGGGCTCTTGGGCTGTCCACTATTTATGGAGTAAGGGAATTGACCTATAGTCATATTCGCATGGGAACAAAATATCTAGGTCCCCACTCCAGACAGTGTTTTGGCTGTGTTGCCAGCCATCCCCCAAAGTCCAGGTGCAACTCATCAGAACTCCCACTGATGATTATGGCTTGAGCAGGACCCGGGGGTGGGGGGGCAAAGGGGGAAGAGCATACCACCACAACAACTTCCCCCACATCAGTCAACGAAACCATAAAAGAGGAGTGCAACTCATATCACTGATAAACAAGTGAGAGTCACACTATTTCTGGAACTGGAAAATTCACATATGGACATTTTAGTTTGATGCTCACTAAAAGCACAGAATCAAGGTGGAGAGAAGGGAGTTGTGTTGCACAGTACAAATAAAGTGTACAAAGAACCCATTGATAATGTCCCACTAATCCAAAATATATTTTCAATGTATTCTGTGTAGCACTGGGAACCTTCTGCCAGCCTTTCTTCCATCCCTTACACAAAATCCAAAGTACTGAGGGCTTTGTGGAATCCAAGAGAATGGAGAACAGAGAAGGTGCTACAAAGCTGTCACCATTCACTGCTTGGAGAGTGAATAGGTAGGAAAAATCCTTGCACAGAAGTTGTTCACGCACATCACGACTGTGAGAATAACCGGGAGGAAGGGACGAAGCTGGAAAAAGCCTTACCATTCAAACCACACAGAGTGGGAAATGCAGAAGTAAGAACATGAATGGCAGTGAAATGGCTAATTGTGTATATAGCTCTGCAAAGTGAGAAACAAAATGAGGAGAAAAAAAAAGCTAGGGTTTACTTATAAACCTATGTTTTAACAAGCTGAATCAATAATTTAAAATATACCACAATAATATATTTTGGTACATGCTATCTTCAAAATTTTTCTTTCTTTTGTCTGTAAATTGTGGGTCTTTTAATGGCGATTTCCTTTAAGTTTGCATACAGAGACAGGTAGTACATCTTTGCACTTATTAGAAAGCAAGGCCAGCTTCTTCCTAGAACTCTAAAACCACAGATAGCACTGTTTAACATCTTTGTTGGCAACATGGACAGTGGGATTGAGTGCACGCTCAGCAAGTTTGCTGATGACACCAAACTGAGTGGTGCGGTTGACACACTGGAGGGAAGGGATGCCATCCAGAAGGACCTGGACAGGCTTGAGAGGTGGGCCTATGCGAACCTCTTGAAGTTCAACCAGGCCAAGTGCAAGGTCCTGCACCCGGGTCAGGGCAATCCCAAGCACAAATACAGGCTGGGCAGAGAATGGCTTGAGAGCAGCCCAGAGGAGAAGGACTTGGAGGTGTTGGTGGATGGAAAGCTGGACGTGAGGTAGTAATGTGTGCTTGCAGCCCAGAAAGCCAATCATATCCTGGGCTGCATCAAAAGCAGCATGGCCAGCAGGTCAAGGGAGGTATTTCTGCACCTCTACTCCGCTCCAGTGAGACCCCACCTGGAGTACTGCATCTAGCTCTGGGGCCCCCAACATAAGAATGACACGGACCTTTTGGAGCAAGTCCAGAGGAGGACCACAAAGATGATGAGAGGGCTGGAGCACCTCTCCTATGAGGACAGGCTGAGAGAGTTGGGGTTGTTCAGCCTGGAGAAGAGAAGGCTCCGGGGAGACCTTATAGCGGCCTTCCAGTACCTGAAGGGGGCCTACAGGAAAGATGGGGAGGGGCTCTATCAGAGAGTGTAGCAATAGGATGAGGGGTAATGGTTTTAAACTGGAAGAGGGTAGATTCAGATTAGATATTAGGAAGAAATTCTTTACTGTGAGGGTGGTGAGGCACTGGAACAGGTTGCCCAGGGAAGCTGTGGATGCCCCATCCCTGGAAGTGTTCAAGGCTAGGCTGGACGGGGCTTTGGGCAGCCTGGTCTAGTGGGAGGTGTCCCTGCCCATGGCAGGGGGGTTTGAACTAGATGACCTTTAAGGTCCCTGCCAATCCAAACCATCTATGATAAATGACTGTGCTTTAGAAATAAAAATATACTTGCTACTCCTTCCACAAAAATGTTAACATAAGCACGATCAACAACAAATCAAAGATCTGATGAAAAGACAGGAACATTTTTGTCAGGAGGTTCAGAAATGTTTTTTATCAGCAAGGAAGTCCCCAGCTTGCAGCCAACAGAATCTACATTTAAATAGACCTCTGGAAGCTGCACAAAGAATGTCATTGGGGAAAAAAATAAAGTATTTAGCATTAAGGACCTGAAGTATAAAAATGCTGGAAGATTAATTTTGTTAGTACTGTGAACCTCAAGCTAAGTTTTCCTGCCTAAAAGACATTGGCTTGTGTTTTGTTTATGTAAAACAACTACCCAAAGCCTGTGAAACGCTTAACTTGGCATATTTTATGACAACCAAAGAATTGAAGCTATGAGTGCAATATATCCCCATTTCTCTATCCCTGATGATGCCACAGAGTTATACTGCATACACTTGTACTTCATCAAACAGCATAAGAATCTTCATTCTGGGTCTACTTTGATGAACCACAAGGGCAGTTCTAAAACTGGTAAAAATAAATCATTACTCAACAGCAAACACAGACCCAGTTCAAACCTGCCAAATATTTTACCTTCACTGATTCAGCATAGTGCCCAACTCGAGTAGATTTAAACATGAGCTGAGATGATTTTGCCTTGATAAGCACTTCTTACAACATTAAATATATATACTGACTATAGCTAAAATTCTCATTATATCAAGTCAGGAGAAGAGCTGCGTATACATTGGGCTACCCCTGCATGGAAAGCTGATGAGCAGGCAGAGAGGAACCATGGTGCTCTGCAACAACTCTCCTGATACAGACGTCCAACTGAAAATGGCTATCGTGTAGTGCATCTGTCTTAAGAGTTTATGAAGTCAAAAAAGCTTTCAATTTTAATGTTGAAGGAAGATCACCAATAAAACTAAGCACCAAAGATCAAAGTTCTACACAAGCTACTTGGTAAATGGTTTTTTTTGAAAGACAATATGGATTGCATGTGTGTAGTAGCTAGTGCATCTTACAAACTTATCTTGGTATTAAATGCCATAGAGTAGATCAATTTGAGGGACATGAACATGAAATCAAATCTCAAGTTAAAGGCTGCTGCATGTTTGGTGCATGCTATACATTTATTCAGTACAATTCATCCTCAACACCCATAGTAGCCATACCCAGGGTCACGCACTTTTCTGTTCCCTGTCCTCAGCAGTTGCCTTCCATCCTTCAAGATGCAGAGACTGAGTGCCTACCTTGGACCTTCCACAGCACAGAGAGAGCAGGACTGCTAAAGGAGGCATAGCTAACTGAGCTGCTGCCGCCTTCTTTCATCCTGCAGGGGGCAACTGCTGCCAACACGTTATATACTCTGCTGTGCAGCAGGAACAGTCCAGTTCTCCATTTGGTTTGGCCTCCATCTCAAGCACGCAAAGGGGAAAGGAAGAGGCCAGGCAGCCTGCAAGTGGATCACTCTGTCATATATGATTACATTGCATAACACGCTAGGTATGGGTTATAAATGACTAATTGAAATACCTTTCACCACTGGGAATTACCCTGGTTTTGTGCTTTGGGACCACAAAATGAGTTGTCTGCATACAATGGCAAAACGCAACATAACCATTCTATGATATGCTGCTTACTGGCATATAAAATCTAGTAACGCGTCTAAATTACAAAGTGGTCATGGTTTAAGAGTGCAGAAAATATAAATAATTGAAGTGAAGAATGCATGTGAAGGTCATTATCAGGAACTTAAGAGTGAATTGCATAAAAGATGTATCATTTGAATATCATCAAATATATTTTAGATAAAATATGCCATTTATAAGTTAGGTGAATGGAAATAGTCCACTAAAAGAATAATGGAGGTGCTTACTATAGCTTAGAACCAACTGTAACTGTATTTTTTAAACTTATAATATCCCATTCCTTTGTTACTCATCTCACTAATCAGTTCCAAAATGAAGTCTGATAGACTGTAACTCACTATAATAATCTATTATCATATAATAATTCAGAAAGAAATGTAGCATTATCTCTTTCTGTAACTAGAGTTATGGCCATTGAATTATAAATACCACAGGCTACAGTTAATAATCAAACAAATAATAATAATAATAATAATAATAATAATAATAATAAAACCATCCTGCTAACTGGAATTGCTCACACTATTTTTTGGCATGTCTCCTCTTAGCAATTTTCAGGATACACATTCTTGTGTGTAAACCTGGATGGAATAACACAGTAACAAGGACCTCTAAGACTACTTAAGAAACTATTAAATATTTAAATAACACAAGACTCTGTCTGTTAGAACAATTTTAAATATAACTATACATTCAAAAGTGGAAAAAATAAAAACAATGTATAACTAAATCTAACAGGAACAAGAATTAAAGTACATGCAAACTAATTACAGCATTACAAACTAATAACTAATAATCCATAGCAAGTTTCCCTCACATTTAGTCTTAAATGAGATCAACTATGTAGTCTAAATAGGAGGCCAGCATACATGATCATCATTTTAGTGAAAAAAAAAAAAAAATATATATATAAAATTAATGAGATTGAACAATAAAATTTATAGGAGATCATTGAGGTTGATTCTCACAGTCTGTTTGAATATCAAGCAAAACTAACAAAACAAGAACCTTACCAAAATTGCAGAAGTTTTTATATGGTATCTCCTCTGTTCTCATAAAGGAACTTATTTATAGCGTTGAAAAGTCGTATCTGACAACCGCAGATGTATCAGAGAGAAGTAAATTCAAAGCTCTCAAATTCTGCAAAGCTAAACAGAGGTTGACTGATGTATGATCAAACCTTTCCTATGGAGGAGGGAAACTGTCCTGTGTGCACTTCTGGATGATTTGTATAAAATACTTTATTTCTTGGACACAGAGTCAGTTTTCCCAAGCTGATGCCTAGAATGCATCAGCTGTAAATTGCTTCCACAACAATCCATCACCTGACTAGAGATATGAGATGTGTTCATTTGGTCACTCATATGAGGACAGACATGGATGCAGTATTATTGCACATGGACTTCAGGAACAGTCAGCTTTGTGGTGGCTCTTGGAGCTGAAGAACAATTCAATCTCATTGAAAATACAAGTTTTTCATGCATAAAATAGCAACTTTTTTTTTTTTTTTTTCATTCTGGCAAGTGGGCAGTCCTACAGAGAATGACAGTAATGATCCTTCCACGCCCAAAAAGAGGAAAGCACTATATAAAGGATTGTAAAGTGTTTCTGTGCCATACCTACATGACCAAAAGACTGTTACAATCACTCTTCCACACTGTCTCATTCTTTTTATTTTTCTAATGGAGCTGCGTCTTGACTTAGTTTCAAAGTCTTTTTTGCACAGACAACATCTTCTTGTCTGAACTTTAAATGCCAGCTGCTTTTTGTCACTGTAAAAGAAAAGTGTACATTCTGAAAACCTACTTATGTCAGAGAGATATTTTTTAACTGTACTTTCCAGATTCAAATATCAGCCTTTTCAGTGCAGCAATAGAGATAAAAAGGACATCAGACAGAAAAACTTCCTCTCTGCAAAAGAAGGTGCCTGCAACTTGCATAGGTAAGCTTAAAACTATTACTTCTTTGTTTCACCTGACAAGATTTGGGCATTGACACAAAAATGATCATTAGACTTCTAAAGAACTGAATTCAACAATTACTTTGTGAATTTAAGTCATTGTAATAAAATAATGCATTTTATTCAACAATTCATATGGGACTTAGTGTACATTAAAATGCAACAGCTATAAAAGTACTTTAATTTGCAAGTTGTCGAACATGGCCTACAGCATAATTTTTAAATATGATGTTTACAACTTTTTGCTATCTAACCAACTTGGTGCCTGGGCTTTTTATCATAGCTACACAGAATCCTTTTTGGTATCTGAGTTCGTTTGGTTACAGCTTTTTTAAAAAAAGTTATCATCAGTCTGAAAGTTTGAAATGTTTTATTTTTTCCCTTATGATTTTATATGGAACAAAAGCTAACAAGGATACACTTCACTAGAATAGTATCCGTACACCAATAAAATCTCTCTCACTACAAGTTAGTAAGATGAAATGACAGTTTTTATATGCAGTCACTGTATATAGCTTTAATTTCTTATTTTCAGTCTGGTAATTGAGAAAAGATTGAAACCTGAACTTGGAAAAATAAATATATTGCCGTTTTCAACAACCATTTCTTATGTTTAAAAATACAGACTGAATTGTTTATGCAATATGTACATCTAAGATTAGAGCTCTGAACAAAGGAGCATTACATACAGACCCTGTCACAAAATAAATGCTTTTAGCCACATTCCTGCATCACACAGTTTAATTTGTACTTAAATGGAGGTACAGGATACTCTGCTGCATTTCTGCAATTAAAGTAATATTTTGCACTTATTTTGCTTACTTAACTTAAAATAGCCTTGAAGTGGTTTCCAAAGTAGGTTACAGACGTTCCGAAAGACCGTGAACTAAACCAAGACCACACAAGTTATTGTCAGACCCTGGCTTGAACCTTCTGTTTCCTCATGTGTTTTACTAGATTCTATGCACATGAAATCTTTGGGGTTTAACATCAGCCAACGTTTCTTCACAAAATCTCAGTGGAAGAGAACACCCAAAACAGTAACTTCATAGAAACCCAAGATGATAACCCCAGATGACAGAAAGCAGTTAGTAACACTAAAAAACTAGGGGAGATAAAGGAACGGTTAAAATAAGAGCAAAGAACAAGAGAGATGTTAGATGCACATTACAGAAGAATAATTCTTTTAATTGTGTTTCAGCTCTGACCATTCATTCAAGAAATACCAGCATAAATGAGAAATTCAACATGTCTTCTTCAGCCATCGTTAGCTACTTCTGTAGCTCTACCAGTCATCTACTCTTTGCTATTTCCTGCAGGAAGTTTTGGAAATATTCTTGCTGCCTGGATATTTTCAAAGCAAGCACCCACAAAAAGAACACAATACATTTACCTGGGAAACCTTGTTACTGCAAATTTACTTATATGTAGCACAATGCCTTTTCTGGCTGCCTATTTTGCAAGAGGGTACCAATGGAATTATGACTCTGTAACATGCAGAATAGCAAATCACCTTGGGACTCTCATTATGCACGTCAGTATGTATGTTACCATTATAATTTTGTGTTCGACTGCTCTAAGTCAGTATGCAACACTGAAGAAAAACAGTGACACACAATACTCTCAAGCAGTTAATGAAAACTTTTATAGATGTGTACTTGAAAAGTTTCGCCAGCCAAAATTTGCTAAATATTTGTGTATCATTATATGGCTTACTGTGCTCTGCATAACGGTAATAGCTATAGCATATAATGTCCAGGCAAAGGATATAGAAGAACATCGCCAATGCTACAACATCAGAGTAGAAGCTGGTGAATTTACTACAAGGATTGCAGCTTCTGTTGCCACTGCATGTTTTTTTTTATCTTTTATGACGGTTTTGTTGTCATACTATTCTCTTAACAAACATCTGAGTAAAATACAGAAAAATACTTGTTTAGGAGAAAAGCATCTAATTTACAGTACAGTGAAAAGAAACATTCTTGTCATCCAGATGATATTAACCATCTGCTTTCTTCCATATCATATTTTTAGGCCAATTTTTTATGTACTGCTTACAAATAATGACTGTCCAAGGTTAAGCTATCTAGTGGAAGTTAAAAATTTCCTTACTTGTCTTGCTGCTGCTAAGAGTAGCGTAGATCCAATTATAATCCTTCTGCTAGATAAAACATTTAAGAAAAGTCTGTATGGTCTGTTTACAAAATCCACACCAGAACACCACAAACGTAACGCTGTTATTTTCACTGAAGAGACTTCCAAAATGTGAAGGAATATGGAAAGATTTTAGTAGAATATAAGTAACAATAAACTCATTTTAACTACCTACAACCAGACTCTGATATGAAATGGTAAATATTTAAATAAACGCTAACATATTACTTGTATATATTGTTTTCAAATGATCTTTGTTTGCTACATCAACATTAGCCATAACAAATACAACGTGTATATCCAAATGGATCCAAGCCCTTTACCCATGCAATGTAAAAGATATTTTGTGTTTGACCTATAGACAGTGTTTTCTACCTGAATAATCAAGGAAGAAGGCAGAAACTAGTCTGAAGTTGAGAACCCAGATCTCTTCTCTCATTGATAAGAGTCCCAGGTTTATGGACATGGGTTTCCTTTACAAAAAAGGCTGAACAGATGTTTCCTCTGGAATGGCTGAACCATGTATCAAAGGCTTAAGGAAGCAGGCAGAGCACGCTACAAAACACATTCAAGACTAAATGTGTTTTGTTTTTCCAGGTGTATTTCGTTAGAAGGTTGATTCCTTATTTTTTTTTCTTTTGTGGGGAATGCATCATGAGATGCTGAAACGCTACAGTGCACAAAGAAATGTTCTTGATGACATCTTATTCTAAAGTTACTGAAAAATGTCATTATTTACTTTAGCTATGTCCATCACATTAGGGTTTTGCTATAGTAACTATTTTTTTAGGAGTAAAAAACTGTGTTAAGAAATTTATGCACTTTTTTAATTTTAGCCTTCACAGAAAAAGCTTTACTACAGCTTTGTACTAAAATAGTAGAAATCTCAGATTTAAGATTTGAGTACTTTATCTCCCTGCTCTGACATTTCCTATCATGGCCACAGCGTTAACTGAAATTACATCTGCAACAGGATGACTCTGAAGAGAAAGTTTAGATGGTGACGGATAACCTGCAGGGGTAAAGTTTTCACTGAACAGAAACTCTGGTGGCCTAGGATTTTACTTAGTATTTGAGAAGAATGTTTTTTTTACATGCTCTGTAGCTTTGTCAGGAATCATTTTTCTTGCAGTCTTATCCATGGTAGTCACGTTCAACAGCTGAGGCAGTAGCTTCCTTATCGATACACAGCCTTTGTGTGCTCAGGATACCATACTCACCTAGGGAGTATACTGATAGGATGAGGGATAATGGTTTTAAACTGAAAGAGGGCAGATTTAGATTGAATATTAAAAAGAAATTCTTTACTGTGCGGGTGGTGAAGCAGTGGAACAGGTTGCCCAGAGAAGCTGTGGATACCCCATTCCTGGAGGTGTTCAAGGCCAGGCTGGATCGGGCTTTGAGCAGCCTGGTCTAGTGGGAGGTGTCCCTGCCCACGGCAGGGGGGTTGGAGCTAGATGGTCTTTAAGGTCCCTTCCAACCCGAACCATTCTGTGATTCTACGATTACATAATGGTCTCTCTTCCCTTCTACAATCTTCCCTGCAACTGAGATTAAAAGTTTACTGAGTGTAAAAAGTGCTATAAAATACTACGTATTCCAAGAAATCCTATCACTCCCACAAAACTTCAAAACAAAATGTAGTGAGCAATTCTGTCTTCCCAGCACTGAGTTCCACAACAGGTACACTAAACTGACCCTTCTGCCAGTAGACACAAGATATTAGGTCTTCTCTAGGAAGGACCCCAAGACTTCATATCATCTGACAGCTGCTTCATGTTCTGCAGACATTAAATAAAGATGCAAGTGAAAAAGACAGAAAATCATAGGAATGTAGTATTTTGTTTAATACAATGTTACCTGTGATAACAGAATTTAGTCATTGCTTCTTTCACAGGATTCCCATGTGATGTTTAGCCTATGACTTACAGAAAAACCTGAAGTGGGCAGCTTCAGGGTCTAATTCTACAAAGCACTGCAAACACAGCCCTTGAGCGTGGGAGGGCTGGTTTGTGTGGGTGGGTGTTCGACTGTGCAACACAACCAATGACCCAGTACCTACAGCACGATTGAATCAAGCAGTTTAAGTCCTCCAGATGACACAGTACTACTTAAATGACTGGGTTTAGATCAGTAGCTGAAAGTCGAGGTGAGCGAAGTTGTTTACTACCAATGTGTTCTTATAACTTGCACAGGCCCAAACTGAGAACCCACTAACTTCTGTCCTTCCATAAATACATTTTATAGTGAATACAGTTATTAGGATATCTCAGCAGCATGCCTGCCTGTGGATGTTTTTCTAAATACAGAGTTTTTGACAGTAGCATAGGTTTAAGTCATTCTTTCTCCACTTTTCTAGCCACAACCACTTGTTCCCCAGTGCTGCATTTATCAAAAAGGCAAGAAAACGTATGAAACTTTGGGAACTACAAATCAAATATAACTTTGCAATAGATTCTTAGCAAGATCCCATTCCACCATTTCTGCACAGTACCAAAAAATGATATATACTTTACTTTTTTTCCTGTGTAGTCTGTTCCAAGATAACGTCACCTTTAAATTTTTGAATTGCATCAAATTTTTTCTTGTTTTAAATAGTGGAAAAGCTTTTGTGCAGTACAGGCAATTTGAGAAAGTACATATTGAGTAATACATCGGTATAGCATTTGACAGAATAGCTCATGGAGGAAAAATCCCCCAAAACAGAATGGCATGAGGGACAGACAGAGAAATACTTCAGCAAAACACAGACCCGTGCTAAACTTTTACACTGCTTAGACATCCTGGTGCTAAATCAGAAGCTAGCAGGTGACTTGTGAATTGTACAATAAAAAATAAAAGAATTAATTTCCATAGCAGGGAACACAAAATCCTAAGGCAAATATGCACAGCACAAGGTTTGCAAAGTAGTTTAAAAGACTGCAAGTGTCTGCCTACTTTCTGGTTAACCCAGTCAAATGTGCTGCATTGGTACTGCATGCTCATCGATCAGAAGATACATGTTTTCTGGTTGGTTGCGCAAATGACTTAAATATAGAAACTACCTGGTTAGAGAGCATGTAGGTATTGAGCTCCAGGTAGGCCAAGCAGCATAAATATACTTCTCCGCAAAAACACCTCTGAACAGCCAGTAGTCAGCTAACAGTACACTAGGAAAAGGGCAGGACAAAACAAGAAACAGGGACTTTGAGACAGGAAGAATATATACAGGAGTGGACGCAAATGGGGGGTGAAATTACCGCCTGAAGAAACTCTGAGGAAAAAATACCGAAAGCTTTATTCTTAGAGCCTCTTAACTGCTGCATTGAATGAGGAACTACTTCTTAGAAAAACATGGGCAGATAGGACACCTTAATTCTACCTATGCTATTGATTCTGCAGCCTTAATAACCTCTTAATAATTTAATATGTAACAAAATCCTCACAAAATCCTTCAGTTGCTAGTGGAGCTCAAGGATCTAATAACTTACAGAAAATACAGAAAAAGCACCATTTATTACTGACTGTCCCCAGAAAGCATAAAAAAAGTTCCATGCCAAAGTGAAAAGAGTAGAAGGAAACTAACATGCAACAGATTTCTTGTTTTGGATATTCGAAGATTGGAAAGAGAAGATGGTCTTAAAGAACAGCTTCTATTCTGGTTATTTTTTATATAGTTGAATGTACACTTACATAAACACACACACAAACTCATACGTACAAGTGTTACTCATTTTCTAGATATACCTAAAAGTACAAGTATAAGAGTCTTGAACTCTACTGGCAAAGTCTGAAGTGTCTAACTACAAGTAGTTCAGACAATGAACAACAGAAGTGGTAACTGAGTGTGCTATCAGAATTCATATGTTTAATCAAGTTCTATATAGCACGTAAATCAGCATGCAAATCTATTCACAGATCAAGTCTCAAGTCATCTGGACCAACTAACATTTGTATATGACACACAACACAGTGCATAACGCTTAGTTCTACTCTCTGGAAAGTGTTTTTACCTCCAGTCACAGAAATATTGGACTGAATCATAACAGCAGAGAAGGCAGATTCTGTGTATTTTTGCTTCAGCAGTTTTATCTATTTAGATGATTATGTGCTGGGAACAAGAATTCATACCTACTGAGATAAACCTATAATAAAAATTTTGGATATCTACATTTAGCCAACAAGCTTGCCCTGACTTCAGTTGCACACCAATCATCTTACTGATCGCAGAAACATATACAAGCACTCAAACTATATGGAAATCATAGAACAAAGTTGGAATATTTGGAGTGAACTAAGAATAAAACCCTAGCACCTAAAGCTCTTGATGTGATTAAATTACTCTTGTATCAGTTATATTAAAAGGTATTATTATAACAAGATTTCTGCAACTATACAAAATGCTACATAAGAATCACAACACAGGCTAACTGAAGATTGTAAAACCTCTTGGTGTTTTACTGATTTAAAAAACCATGCCTCTGAAGATATTGCAAAATAAACAGGTGAAAACATCTGCCATAAACACTATGGAAATGGACTTTTTATAGAACACTGTCCTGCTTCATAACTTATATAATACTTAAACAGTGTATTTCTTGAGATGAATCACATTCTACTTTCAGTAACTAGCACAAAAGTCTTCTACCAAGATCAATGTTAGTCTATCCTCTTACTAACAGGTAACTCAATAAAACTGTCATGACAAGATAAAGCAACTTTTTCTACATGCTGAGAATATAACAACCAAAATACTGAATGCTGACCAAATGTGACTGTGCTAAATGCACAATGCTGCTTTAGGTACTCCACACCACACTAACTGCCATTGGGACTGGAAATATTCAAGTTCACCTATTTATAACAAAACCACCACTTTCAGCTTTTAAAATCATAATTATTAAAATAATTCTATAGCACAGAACATAAGGAAGTTCAATGATCAGTGGTATCCTTTGCAGTTAAGAGTTGCAGGGGCATACTAGTAATTTCTCTCTTTCTTGAAGAAAGATTACAGCTATAGAGCATTTTGGTTACTTGTTTTTAGTTTCATAAAATCTCACGCATTATTGCCTGTAATGAATCTGTTGTCGTATACAAGGAAACTACCTTCAGTTGTATTTATGTTAAGAGAAGAACCACTTTATGCAGAGTTAATCCAATTTGTTACTTTCTTTTTCCTGAAGGTGAAGTAAGAGAAAACACTATTTTGCAGGACAGAATGTAAGTGAAGTGGAGATTTATAAGAAAGACATAAGCCATTTTCCTCCTATTTCTTTGTCCTGTTCTAAAGGTCCTCTTCCCATTCATCACTTTTTAATAACTACATTAACAAAATACTTTCATTACTGTCTAATACTGAAAATTCACAAGAAAGTGGCTGACTTCAGTGACAAATGGTACTCAAACTCTAGCATGTGTTTTACGGAAAAAGACAAGCATGTCATTTCAGACCCACATTACTCCCATTTCCCTTTTTTTGTTCTCTCACATAAAAATAATTCTGTATACAAACTACTGTGTAATAACATTCTATATTGGAAGAGACCCCATTCCAATGTTGCTATTTTCAGTAGCCATCTTTTTGATTATTTCTGACACAGCAAGGTTCTGAAAGAATAAAAGGAACGGCTGAGTCCTGTATCACTAGGTTGGCAAAACAGGAATACATCTTGTGGTAAGGGAAAAAGTTCTCAAGATTCACACTTCTGATGCATAGCTGTCTTGAGTTTTCCACCCTCCTGCATTAGCACTTTCTACTTTCCTTATCATATGATCCAACTTCCAAGCAGTGAATGAATGAATGCAGGATCACATTAACTGAAGGTGAAGGTGCAATTGTCACTGATTATAAAACCTTTAAGAAATGTTGAAGGGGGTCAAACGATATACAGAGGCTCAAGAAATGTCTGGTCGCGCAGAGCAGTGAAGGAAATTAAGACAACTACAGGCCATCTTGTGAAAGTTTTCATGTTTCAGTTTTGTCATCAGAGGTGAATCTGGGGCATACGAGAGTTTATCATAGGCTGCAGCTGGACTGCTCCAGAAGCTCTGGTAGATCTTGTCACTTAAGAGAAGTCATGTGAGGTTTCTGGCACCACTACAGGAAACTGAAGTATTCCTGTCTAACTCTTCCTAATCAGTCGAGAGGTTAGGGAGCACAAAAGTGGCTAAAAGACACCTAATTCTTACAAGGGACTATAAGGTGCAAATTTTCCTGTGCATCAGAACATGATCAAACATTTTGCAGTTCAAAATAACATTCACAGAAAGCTTATGCAGGGAAAAAATGTAGTATGAGGATATCAACCTTACATATTTTCAGTAATTCACTTTCATCCATTCACATAATTTAGAAATTGGTTATTTAGTCTGCTTCCTTTCAAAACAATGTCTACAGTGACATCTAGAGCTGGGATAGTGCAGTTAGCTTAGTATGTTCTACACCCAAACCCTAGAGTTATATTTCTGCACTGATTTTGCCAAAATGAAACAATGTCTGTTGGTTTACGCTACTTTAGACTGATCTGAAGAGAGTCAAGTCCACTTAGGTTAAAACTCCCAATTACTTACATTACAGTACTTTGGTATAAACTAGTTTCATAAATATCCATAGAAATAGCACAAAATTTATAAGATCAAAAAGAGTATGTACATACACTGTTCTTAAACATTGTATTTCTCCTCCTGAGCTTGTTTGTATCAGATAAGTTTTTGTAATAATAAATGTTTAAGACTGTTTGCAAAAAGTAGATAATACTACCAATATTGTAGCATTTAACCATGTACACCTCCCTGAAATCTTAGTTTGGATGAAGACTGTCATTATGCTGCCAAAACTATGCTATTAATCTACCAATTCCAGTTTAATTTATACAAACATTTTCCTAACAAGAAAAAAAGCAAGCAGATTTCATATGAATATTCAAAAAACTAGAAATTAAACTGACTTTCAAAGTAAGTTGCAATCAAATGCGTATGTAATCTGTGAATAAAGACCTCCTAAATGTTCTTTATTAATGGAATTAGAGATGGGCTTTAATCTTACATTACACAGTAAGAGTAAACACACACTCAGCAAATACAGCTTCCTTTTCTACAGCTCCCCCTTCCTCTAAGTTACAGAAATCAAAATTCAGTAGTTTGTATTATTGTGGTGAAGGAAAAAAAATAATTAAAATCTCTTACCTTCACATCCCTGTGAATTATATTATTATCATGACAGTAACGTAGAGCTTCCAATATCTGTCTCATGTAATGACTGAAAAAACAAAGACATCATACATGACAAACCTGCAGGAAAAATTACTGTATACGTATAACAAACTAAGTTTCAAGACTCTAATTATATGAAACTGCTCAATCAACTTAACCTTAAATATTCAGAGTTCAGTAGAATGGAGTTTGTGTTTATAATAACGAATAATAAACTCTAAAGTTTGAGGATTATTCTGATTGAAGCCCAGGAAAATTAGAAAAGAAAAATCTGCATTTTCTATTTTGTAAAGGTTTCAAACGTTCAGTAATTCTGTTTCATATGACAAAGAAGTCAGGACCCTTCTATTTTTTTAATAACAAAACACAGAAAGGAAAAAAGTGAGTATCAGTGCCTTATTTATCTAGAAAGGGATAGAACCAAGATCTCACCTTACTTGATGCAGATTGAAGACTAACTTCTTTCTCCTGTGTCCAAAGGATCCCCTAACAGATTACTGACCATATTAGAAAGCCAAGAAAGCCAACAGCACCCTGTGCTGCCTCAGGCAGAGCATTACTAGTGGGCTAAGGGAGGTAATCCTTGTCCACTGGAGGTTCCAGCTTCTTATAGGGAAACATTTTTCCATAGCAACATAAGTATGCACTGCATCAAGTTGCCCAGGGAGCCTGTGAAATCTCCATCCTGGAGGTTTTCTAGACCTCACTGGACAAAGTCTTGAGCAACATGATCCAAATGCAATGTTCGCCCTGCAGAAGGTTGAAATAAAGACCTCATGATGTCTTTTCCAACCTGTCTTCTATGATACTAAAAAATTTACAGCATTGAGAAAAGCAAACTAAGAATCTCATGGGATTTGAGCTCAATTATCATGCCACTAGGACACTGGGTTTTGTTGTCCTGCAATTATATAGAATCTTTGATTTTAGTTTACCTTGTAAGTGAAAAGTTGAAGTGACCATAAATAAAGTGATATATAAAAAAGAAAAAAAAAAGATGACTCCATCTAGCAAGACCAATAAAACTCACACCTGTCAGGGAAGTCACCTAATACCATTGTATGAGATATCCATAAAAGGCAGAGACAGAGAATTAAGTATTGGATATGAAATACGTTTTTGTTCAATAATCCCATGCAAATATACATCTAGTAAATGACGAAATGCTCCAAATTCTACTTTTATTATGCTAATTATTGTAATAAACATTCAGACTGTGGAAACAGCATTATTTATAGTATTCCAACTTTTAGCTACCAGATTGTACAACAGTATATTCCATTCTTTTCCATTTATCCTGTGGGATTAATTAAAACTGTAATACATACCTGGCTACAGCCTCGCTGTACACAAATCCAGCATCTGCTCTCTTCACAATTTCAAAACACAGATCTGCTCCATCCATACTGCAGGTAAAAAGAGGGGAAAAAATGCTTAAGACAGATAACCACAATCAATTACATAAAAAATGCTCCAAAAATCTATTTACTCCACTTATATAAATCTTACATAAAATACTCTGTATACATGTACAATGCATTACTAACCAAAACAGTATTTAATAGGTAATCTAAGAGAATATGGCTTGCCACAGGTTAACCTTTTCATGCCCCTCACGTCATATAACAGTTCCCTCAAAACATTAGCAAAAACCAAACATTTCTTCTATTGCTTAAACTGCTCATTGAACAAGGTAAGCAAGACAGCAGAAAGTCAATGCCCTGTACAAGAAGGCTCTGCAAGTTAACAATTAATGCATGATATTACGTTAAGTGTGTTCAAGTGCGATTCTATTTAATAAAGAGTGTAGTTAGTTATACAAAAATCTTACTCAAACTGAATTTTAAATGAAGGCTTTAAAAAAATACTCTAGAAATGTAGTATAGTCTTTCCAGTTAGTGTTCTCATAAGGATAATTAAGGAGCTGAGAAAATATTTTACACCTCACAGCCTCACTGAAGGTACCTGAAAACAGTGACAGCACACATATTATATCACTAGCTGATACTCGATACTTTCTTCCTTTTCTTCCTAATTGTTTATAGTCTTCCTGATAACCTAACTTCCCACAATAAGTAGTTTAACACTTCTAGATGAACATATATTTATAGTCCTTAGGCTAAAATTAGACTACCATTTCTCTAAAACCAAAGCAGCTTGGTGTGGCATAATTGCTCTCCTTTTCTTTCTCCTCTAAGTAACTTCAGGCAGATTTATATCTAAAAAATATTCATTGCTTGGTGGGGCAAGAAGAGAGTAGAAGACTTAACAGGAACAATAAAAATGACATATTATAATTCATGCTTAACAAGGCACTTGCAAAAATATTGATTGTAACATGTAATTTTCAGCCTTCACACCTTTTCTTTTTCCTCTCCACCAAAGACTCAAGGGTGAAAAAAAAAAAAGAAGCAGGATTTGTAAGGTATCTGGAAAGTCAACACTATCAGGTTACCATTTTGGTAAGCTATCCAGAATATCCACCTTCACTTTGTTACACACCTGCAATGACAAAACTTCTGCTTTGGGAGTCACAAGCACTGAGCAGAGGCTTTAATTCCCAAATAAACCCTAAAGGTATCCCCATGCAAAATACACTATCGTGTGGACAGAGCACTGACAACTATAAGAGAGACTGGTGACCAAAAGAAATGCACATTTTTTTAAGTAGGTGGAAAAAAAAATCCTGGCCACTTATTTCAGCATCTGGTACAATCTTCAGATTTAACAAGCCCTACAAATCGGAAACCCATACTGCCAAACCATGACTGCTCATCATTGCATCAATATATTCCTCTGTACGTTTTTTCCCAGTAGTTTTTCTGTCTTGCTCAATTTCACATAGCTAGCCTGTATACATAGCTAAATAACACTCACAGAATATACTGTGCTGCACTACACACAGTAGCAGCAACGGGGTCAGGTTCAATGAGAACAGCCTAAATCTGGATTTAGCTAGCTCACCAGAAAAACCCCCTCATGTCAATCTCTCTTTAAATGTTTCCTCCCAACAATTTATTTCAGCTAGATGGGAAACAAAATTGAAACCTGAGCGACACCAAGCACTGTAGAACATACAAAATGTACGATTAACTACCAAAAATTAGGAGGTGTTATTCTCATGAAGCAGCAGAACTGTCCAGAAGACTAATTTCACTCTGACTTGTTATCAAATAGATGAATGCACATCCAGAGGTATTCACAATTTTTAGCAGTATCAATAGCTGCTGAGACACTGAGCCAAGAGTGTCATTCCTTTACACTAGCTTTTCTACTAAACAATGTGTTTATAATAAGAATGGTCTTTAACATGTATTTCTACCTCCCACTTATACATACCAGCATTTTTAATTTAGATTTTGTAACAGTAAGTGGCAGTGTGAATTTTTTTTGCAAATATTTTTTAATTAGCTTAAATTATGTTGATATTAAAAATGGCTACAGACTGTGAGCAGTAACGTTTGAAAGTTTTATTCCACTAAGATGAACCCCGTTGATCTCAAAAGCACAAATATATGACAGGTGTATTTTATTCTCTGACTTCAATTGACTACTTTTTCAAGGCAAAAAATTTATTTTAAGAGTAGACTTTTCTTTGTGTATAAATAGGGCTTGTATCACCCCAATGATGTTGAATTTTATCTGAAAATCTTATGAGACTTTTACCTAGCTGAGGCTGCAAAAGCAAGAGTCAGCCTCAGCTATAAGAAACCCCAGAAATTTCAGTGCACTAATAGACTAAAAACTCAGCAATATCACAACCACTTCAAAGATGACTTTGCAGAAACTGAAAGGCTCACGTGATGCCAGAGCATTAAAGTTTTGAGATACAGATGAAATAAAAGTTCAGGAAGTCTCAAGGTTTTTTAAGGACTATCAGCATTAGGCATGTGAAAACCATAAAAATAAAAAAAAATAAGATAAGTTAAAACCCAGTAAAATAAACACTCAGGGATATATACATGCTGAAGACCTAAGTGGAAGACGCAAAAAAAGTTGGTAAAATTACAGCACGCTCATAATCTAAGAATCATCTGATACCAGTAGAGGGCACTCACGGAACCTACATAAGCCGACTGGGCCAGTTTATGGTATTTACACGGAAAGTGCCAGCTAAAGCAACTCTGAAAAGGGAATTAACAAACACCACCGCATCTGAATTGTTTTAGGTGTCAGTACTAACTACGTCCCCCAATTTCCCATATTCTACTATTGATTTTTCCATAATTTAGCAGAACTATGCCTGGACCTCAGCACTTCAGATAAATGTTTCCGTAGCTCTGATCAGTGCTACCCTGCACCTTAGAAAACCTTTCTGCTATTCTGCACAAAGCTATGGTAAGTTGCAAACTGCCCGGAAAGTTTACTCCTGAGTCATACTCAATGTAGAAATCTGTTCTCAGGCTTATAGTCATTCTGAAGAATAGACAGTGTACTCCAGAAGAGATCTACATTTTAATACTGGGGTACGATAGCTTTGAATTCGCAGATGACCTAGTAAGGTGTGGCCTTCAACTTCATTTATTGACGAAGAATCAGAAAGTTTGAGAAGCACTGCTTTAGGGAATTGAATTGTTACTTAAAAAGAAGAAGAAAAAAAAAGATTTGGCACGTTGCTCATAACCAAGTTTACTGAGTTTTATACCCTGTGTTAAAGGCCTGCTCACAATGGCATTTTTTCCTTCAGTTGGACAGTTTTTATATACTTTGATTACTTCATCTTCAATTACTACAAATAAACTGCCATAAATTAACTTGAAAAATGCAGTATTTAACTTTTCTTGAAGTCTTATGTAGTAAGCTCTGAAAATTAGGACAAAAAGTACAGAAACTCTTATTTCCTATACGTTGCCCATGCATCCAGGGTTTAGCTCATTCCAGATAATTAAATGAGCATCTGTATAGAGGCGTTTCAGTACTTTAGATTGAGACATTTTTACAACTTTGCTGGCAGCCAAGAGATGGATTTCAGAGCTTTTCATAAACTAACTCATTCCATTTAGTCACAAACAACGGACAAACTTCATTGAGTAATAATTCCTAAATCACTGCGTAGAAGATGATCTTAGGGGGAGTAAGTAATTCTAAACAGGTGTGCTTGGAAACAATTTTCTATGAGTGTTTTCCCAGCAATGGTCCAACCTGATTATTAAATAGCACATATGCTTCCTAAAAAAACACTAGTTTTGGTGGTAATACGCAGGTAGTACCATACCTAACATGAAATGTTTAATCCATACTCCAATTTAATGTTAAAACCTCCATATGTCAGCCAGTATCGTGGGGCCATACAAAAATACTCACTTTATAGCAATACTGTCTGAATTACTTCATCTTTATACAAACTTTTGAAAAAAAAAGTGTATGCACCAACATTTTATATTGACTTCTACCAGTTAATTTTGCTTAAAAGCGGGTCTTCTGAAGCTTTGCTGAAATAATGCAACTTAGCAGCCTATGGTATTTAGTTATAATAAATGCTGAAATTTCAATGCATCAATGTCTCAGTGCTCTGAATTCTCAGTTGCCCTGACAAATTTTGCTACTTATTATGAAAGATAAAAATCCTGATTTCTAAGGCATTTAAAATTAGAGCTAGTCACTTTAGGCTCCCTTTCAGTCCACAGGAAAAAAAACCACGTA
This sequence comes from Rissa tridactyla, assembly GCF_028500815.1. NCBI lineage: Eukaryota > Metazoa > Chordata > Aves > Charadriiformes > Laridae > Rissa > Rissa tridactyla. The sequence goes on from NC_071466.1 coordinate 96,759,414, forward strand.
CAGAGATGCCTCAGATTTAGAGTGTAATTTTTAAATGTCTGAAGCTAGGACAGACAGAATCTCTAATTTAATGACTTCTCTAAGTGTACTGTAAGCTTTTCAAAATGAATTTGAAAGTTTTTCCTTTCATTGGATATTTTGAAAATCTGGCCCAAACTTTAAATCTCGAAGCATCTCAAACTATTTGCTTTCAGTAATCACAGCAACTTGTTTCGGTGTGAAAATTACAGATTTTAGTTTCTTTTGATTTTACTTTTAGACCTTTTTTTTATCCTAGATAATGTATTACGCAAGTATGAAAGAACAGAAGTACAGTAAAGCCATATAAAAGATAAAGGACTACAGGTGAGATGGCATTTGAAAATAAAACCATAACTGGAATCCTAACATGATTGAGTAAAATAATGAAAAAAAGACTTCACTCCATAAACTAAGAACTGTGCTACTTCACAGTATTGTAACAAAGCAGAATAAATAAATAGCATTCATTTTTTCTCTTCTTTTTTTCTTAACACTTCAAACGAAGCTGCATGATTGAATGTACCGTCATTTTAAATGCTCATCAGCTTACGCTTAACATAAACCTAAGTAACTGCAACCATTTTGAAGTACCACTTTTATGAACTTGAGACTTTAAAGACTATTTTCATGGTAGCTAGGTTAAACAGCAAAGTTATATGTATGTAACTATATATATATATACACAGTCCAACTGATGAATCTAAATAAGATCAGTTCTTCTATTGTCCCAAGAGATAAATATCTCTTAGAACACGCTAAGAAAAGCAAAACCACCTATGTAGAGTAATGAGACAATATTCTGCAAATGACCAGATATTAAGCTATCTGCAGTTCACTCACTACTCGTGTATTTGAGCTCTTCAGCATGAAAGGTAAGTACTCAGTCCACATACTTTGATTATACTGAGGATAAACTCCATATAATGTACTCCAAGTCTAAAATGTGGTTCTCAGACACTTCAAATGGAATATTTGCTTTGTTTTAGAAATACTGCAAGTAGCTGTCCCTTCTCAAAGTATTCTTGTTGATAAAAGTCCAATAGCCATTAGGAAAAAAATATGTAACAAGCAATAGACTATAAAAGCGAGTGTGACAGTTACATACCAAACAGAAAACAGGATTCTATATAAAACCAGTGTTCCTCCCCCCTCCCCATCCGTGAACTACCACGCAAACATCACGTGACAGAGACAGCACTGTCTAGAATAGCATATTGTTGAACAAATACAAAAGAAAGCCGATTGCACCCAATTTCATAAATGGAATTTTTAAATAGCAGGAGAATTTTACATATTATTTTGTCCTTTGCAAGGCACAGACTTAAAAAAAAAAAGAAAGATCGCTTTCACCTGTTTTGACACTGTAAAATATGTCTGTTTGATGTACTTCTATTGACTACACGCTTGTATTAGGTAAAAGGTCACAGTTAACTCAAGACTAATGATGGATCACTTGATATACAGCTGTCAGCAAATAACACCACAGAATGGGAAAGAAAATTGCGACTGTACGGTAAAGCCTGTAGAGCTGGCCCTATCTCAGATGCAAGGTCTCTCTAGAGCCTCTCAGGGATCTTTTCCATCAGTGGAAAGAGTCCATTACCCTTCTGGGGAGCAGCTGCAGTGTGTGTGTGTGAAATTACCTGGCACAGGCACATACTTTTAAAATAATAATTTTACTTTAAGAATAAGACTTTCTGGGACCGGCTCTACTTCTTACTCTACATATGCCCTTCATCTATTACAGTCAGCTGCTTCTGTGCAGTTTATTACACCAGTACCTAACGGCTACCTACTGGTAACGTGACATTATGACCCCATTCTAAAGAATGCTTGAATTTGTGTATAAATAGTGGTTAAAAACAGAGCTAATTTTTTGGTGTTAAACTTCATTGCTACTGTTCATGTTCATCAATGGTTCTATGAATTGTGACTTGATTTTTTTAGTGTTTATTGTAACAACAGTTTTCAAAACTGGGCACAGATTTTTTCCTGAGTGGAACCATCTCTTGTTATCAGATATATGCCGGATTTGCTTATTTAACTTGTACTTCTTTGTAACAATAGATTTGGCAAGATATTTAAGGTTGTTTTAGCAGCTGCTCCATGTAGCTAAAAAGCTTATGAAACAGTAGTGGAACTACACGTATTATTTATGTGTAATTGACGACACAAAGTTTTAGGTTTGGTTATTGCATGCATTTCATGTGCTGGACCTGAATTAATTTTCATGCAAAGCATCTGCCAGTTCACAGAGAGCCCATCACCAGCTGGGCTTGTATCTCCTCTGCAGATCTGTGTTGTCTTCCCTTTTTCTGTCATTTCAGAGTAACTAGGCCCTAATAAAATATATTTTATCACTGTAGACAGAACTTAGTTGCAAAGCAGTTAAGTTTGTTATAACAATGGCGTATTTAACAGAAAGCAGTACAAGGGAAAATAAGCTACCTACAAATACACAGACGCTTTTCTACTAACTATAAGTTTCTTATTATGGTCACATGAATCATACGGTCACGCAGACATGTATGCCACCCAGACAATGCAGTCTTACTCCACAGCAAACATCACTCTTCCATTGAGTCACTTTACCAAAGCATCCCCTCCAGCGTAACACATTGCGCCCACAACTCTCCCATTCCCTGCTACGTGTTGAGCACAGGTGTTCCTACTGTCTCATTTTCTATCTCTGTTTGTTACAAAAGAGTGATGTCTTGTAGTGTATAAGGGAGACAAGGACATATGAGATGGCGAAGCATTATTATCCTTCAAATAATTTAGCCTCATATTTCCTTCTTTCATGTGGCCTGAAGTCAGGTACAGTATTTGTGTAGTAATCCTAATTACTTTTTATGTATACAAACATAAATGATAATAGGCTTGTCATTAAAAAATAATTACTGGTTTTGTCTCATATTTCTGAGCTACTGGCATGGTAAAAATAGAAGCAAAACCTTTTTTCCATTTCAAAATCTTGTTAATTATCACAGTATGTCTCCCCAAGGTATACATAATTATTTCATAATAGTATAATTAAAGTCCCTTGGTCCATGCTTTGGGATTTACAGAATAAAAAACAAAGTCAGAATCAAAACTTACAGAAAGCATAAAACAACTATTTCACACAATCATAAGTTTATAAACTCACCTAAAAGAAAAAAAAAAAGCAGAAGAATTCCAAGCAAAAATTTTCAGATTTACTACTTTCTTTTACTTTTTCTCTACCTCAATGGTAAAACTAACATCTGAGAATTATTTTTTAAGTGCATATCTCAAGTCAAATATTTGGCTCTAGTGGACATGCCAATTTGACCTAACACACTGGCATGATGTGGCTTGCTCCAACGTAAGCAGGCCAAATGCATCAGAAAAAATAATGGAGGAAGATCAGAGAAATCAGAGGTATGAACACATATAACCCGACACACTAGGAATGCATATATGGGGAACATAAAAAGAAGACAAGATAGTTACAGAGAAGACAAGGAAGATCAAATACAGAAGATCCACAAATTAGCATTCTGCATTGTCCTTCACCGTTAGCTAAAACCTAACTCAAGAAGGGCTAATAATTTTCCCTCAAAGAAGGAATACAGCCATTTAGGGGCTGCCCTCCCTTTTGTTTCTCGTTATGAATTAAAAATAACTGTACGCTGCTGAAAAGTAATGCTTTGCTCACCCTTCTATATACCAATGGTAACTAAAAGCTTGCATTCAAGCTTCCAAAACGTATCTTCTAGACAAATACTTCTTTTCATATGATGTGAACGGGTATATCAATTTACAAGAATACTTAAATACTCCAGTAAGCTTTAATTTCTTATCTAATAAAGGAAAAGCAGTGCTAAAGAAACAATAGTCGGGGAAAAAAAGAAAAAAAAAACAGAAAAAAAGAAACAAAACCAAAAAAAACTTCACAAGTGCAATAGAATACCATCAGTTACCCAAAGACAATGACTATCAGCTGATTTTTAACTTGTTTTCATGTACACTATTAGGGACACAGTAGCCACCAATGAAGAGCATGTCTGCCCTTAGAAAGCATGCTATAAAGAGTCAGCCTGATGTTAGCCACTTAGCCAGTGTGACAACTTTTTTTATTTGGGACAACTTGTACTTGCCAGAAATAAATATTTTCATAGCACTCAAGAATTCTGAGCTACAAAAGAAGCAGGTGGAAGCAGACATACTTTTAGGATCTTATTTCACAAATGGCAACAAGGAAGGTAAAAATCAAAGAGAGAAACTTACAACTCAAAGACCATATAAAGCATTCCATCTGAGCTGTATGTCTCCAAGAGTTCAACAATGTGAGGATGCTTCAGCATGTGACAAATACTGGCTTCCCTCTTCAGATCTGTGGAAGACAATGAGGTAGTGTATTAACTATATAATCAAGCTGTTGAATAAAAAAAAAATAAAAAAATTTAAAACAATTAGAAACACAAAGTTTGGAAACACACACACATCTAAATTTCTAATAAATTCTTTAATCTTTATTAAGAACACAGCTGAATGATAATGATTTTCCTTCAGAACTTGTGTGAAATTAAGTTAAAAAACCTGACATAGATCTCAAAATATAAACACAGGAAACTTAATAGGTTTTTTTGTTTCGACCTATTAAAAGATTTCTTTGGTCATAATCTGAAGAACTGTAAGGTAATAAGATCCTTTAATGCACATTTGCAGGCTACACCAAGATCTTCATCCTACATATCCAACATCACAGCAAAATTATCTCCAAATACAGAAGACAGGCTCTTTCATCACACTACTGAACTATAAAACCTGGAGGTCTCTAGTCTGATCCCTCAGCTCAAAGCAAAGTCAATTAGAGCAGGTTGCCCAAGACCACATCCAGTTGGGTTTTGAACATCTCAAAGAATGGAGACTCTACAACCTGTCTAGGAAACCTATACTGGTATCTGACCACCCTTGTAAGTAAAGAAGATTTTTTTTCTTATGTTTAAATTTCTTGAAGTTTACTTCTTTAATAGTGATTTTTGAAATAAAAACAACATCACAACATACGAAATTACACCGGCATAAATTTTAACCAGTGCATATTAGCTTGCATCTCTGTTCTAGAGAAGAGGGAGAGAAGTAGAAACAGTTGTGAATAAAGAAAGAGCAGAAACCACTGTGACTCAAAGCTTAAGAGATTTTAGTTTTAATTAAACAACTCTTTTTCTGATCACAAATCAATCCTTCTGCTAGTATAGAAATGCAAAAAAACCAAACCGCACTGAATTAATTTTCTTTCTTCTTTGTTGAAACTATTTGGTATTTTTTGTTATTTAGTCATCCTTAAACTTCTTTTTTTCCCTTTTAATTTACCAGTAGTATTCTAGAAAAATAGCAAAATCCTGAATGATAATTTGAGAATGAAGGGAAATATTAGTCTGCATTCTGAAGCAGACATTTTACTTTTCTATTCTCTTTCCATACAGTTGTTCATTGTTCAAAAATGACCTACATATGTATTTATGGGAAAATATAAATACAATTTCTTGTTTTGAAAATACTTACCATAGTGTTTTGCTACACTAGAAAGAAACTTAAAGTGCACTGTTTTCATATGTGTCCTATGACATTTCTAACATTCAAAAATACCAGCAGCAAGATGAGCATTCTTCTATGTGAAGCATTTAATAGGTTACTCAGATTTACACTAAACTTTCGATCTTTTAGTCAGCTACAAATTCAGAAGAAATGCTCAGAATTTGGAAATGACTGAATTTTAATCCAAGAAAAATTTTCAGGTTCACAAAGTGCAAATTTTCTTACTAGAACTTTCATATTACACTTGCATTACGTACATCCTCCCCCACATCCTTGCAAATATAATCTAAAAGCAAAATGAGCAAAGCGACCCCTTAGAAACCATTACATAACGTCATCTTAGGAAGTGCAAACAGAGCATCAAAAAGAAGCAAACAACTCTCTCTCACTGACGCAGAAGAAATTTAGATAAAGAAATTAATGTAAAATTTGTCCTTTATACAGAGTTTCTAACAGGTAAGAAAACTGCAGTATATCTTTCACTATTGAAAATACTCACATATCAGTTTTTACACTACCTTCATATAGAGGAACTTCTAAACCTATATTGTAATGTTCCCTTCCATCGCACTTAGGCATTGATGCACCACTAAATGATTGCCACCACTTTTCTAGGCAGTGAGGTTCTTCTCTTTCACTGAAGTACACATCCAGTCTTTCCTAAACAGGATCAAAGGTAAGCCTACCGACAGATAGCATACGAGAACAGAAAACGATGTGATGCTATGAATGACTATGATCTCCAGAAAACGGCACTTTTATTTTGTCTCTTACAAATTAAAGACTTTAATGCTACCACACTTCACCATAGCATCTGATACCTATTTTAGATGGAACGCAGAATGAAAATCCAATAGCAAACTACAGAAAAGACTGCTTTATTTATGGGTAAAAGTTGTGTTCAAAATAGTTTAGTTTGGCCACTGTATTGATTTCTTGTGGGCTTTGCCTATATTTTGAAGGGAAGTAGAACTGTGAGGAACAGACTATATGCTGTCATTTACCTCATTTCTTTGTGCAATACTGCATGAGTGAAAAAATTGCTTACAGCCTGAGCATCAGCAGCAGAGGAAGGAGAAACAGAAAGTGAAAAATAAAATCTCCAAACAGGAAAACAAATGAACGGAAGTCACAGAACAAGGTTTTGTATGACTTACGGGTCTTGGGGGTAAAAGCAGAAAAAAGTCCTACTTGAAAAATAGCAGGGACTTGTTTAAGAGTAGACCTATTAAGGAAGAAGAAAACTAGGTACAAAGAGAGAGAGGAGCACATACCACCTTGATTCAACAAAGCCACAAGGCAGGAAAGAGATGACGGATTCTGAAGTCCATTTGGACTGTGACCCAAATGTCAAAATATGTCATGTTTAAGACCAGTAAAAAGGAAAGGAGAGGAGAGGGAGGAGAAAAGGCAGAGATGGCACATATATTTCATTGTTTTCACTTAAAAAAAAGATATCATCATCTACTCAATCCTTTATTAAATGTTTTTGCCAGACTGAATTAAATTTCATCTCCACGTATTCCTCAAGATGTAATTAAAATCCCAAGTGCCTAAGATACTGTTTCAGTTCTGAATACAACATAAAACTAAGAAGGTGTTTGGTGGCAAGCAGGTGACTGAAGATTTCCTAAGAAAAATCCCATTATTGTCTTGTAAGCCATCATATTATCTGTAATTTATCATACTGAACATAACATCATGTGAACTATTTGCTACCTCCTATTAAGTTTTCTAAACCTCTGCTAAGTATTTTAGCCATATTGTTTAGTAATGAAGGTCACACATATCCCATACTGAAATAAGCCTTTCATATTCCAAACACCTAAAAGAGCTTTAGGACAGCTCCAGAATCTGCCAGTGGAGTAAATCAGCTTTAAGCAGCAAGAGGTGACATGCACCATTTACTAATGGTTACGTATCTCATATTTAGAACAGTCTCCTTCACTAGTAAACAAAATTTAGCTAAAAGAACAGACCCTAAGGCAAGACAAGGTCTTAGAATCTAACACAAACTGTCATCTTTTAATTGCTGGACTATTTTACTTTACATTTGAATCCTTTTTGGACACTTCAGCAATTAATTTTTCTCTTCTTGATATGGCTGAAGAAATCACTTTCCACTCCATTCTTTAAGACTTCTCTGTCAGCACTTCTTTCAAAATTAAACATTAATGACAACAGTGAAAATAAATAGAACAGCAAGGTTTAAAAGCACAAACTTAAAAAGTTTCTCTGCCAACTGCTTGAAAGGTATTGGTATACAACCAGAAATAGCAGAAAGATGTGGTGTTTCATTTAACTTGCTTAGCACACAGTCTGATACATCATAATTTGAAAAGCATTTAAAAGCTGTCATTTTGCACTACCGCTACCAATAAATGTTCCAGAATTTCAGTCTGTTTATGAATCCTGAGGGTTGTTTTTAGCAACTAGAGGCGAGTTCTAGTTTCCATTATATACATGGCTAATTAGAGAGAATCACTGAAGTTGTTAAAATGGCATGAAAGTTCAGACTTCTAAGATGGAAAAGGGAATTCCCAGTGATAACCACCACACAGAGAAAATGCAGCCTTGTGTTTGATAGTGACCCTGAAAATTAATTGCTGGAAGCACTAAAAAGATAACTGTTCTAAATAATTGTAAAGAAAGATATGTCATTCGTTGATAGAAAATATAAAACACGAGCATCACTTAAAATTTCCATGGGAGTTAACTACCTAATAGCCTATGCATCTCTGACAATTCTGCCAACACCTAATTTCTTTTCAAAATCTGATACACAAGGTTTTAAAACATCTCAAACATACTGAACGTATTTTGAAAGTAAGGTCATGGAATCCTACAGCATGGAAGAATTAGATGCTCTCTAGCAGCCTGGATTACAGCAGCATTTTAATGTCTTAAAAGTGACATGCACAGACTGTAGCAGCCACATCTTTTGGGGGGAAGGACGGCATCAAGTTTCTTAGCAAGATGGAAGACATACAACATTTTTAAACAGCATTCTGATTTTTCAGGCTCAGTCCTTTAAAGGATTAGTTCTCCAGCCACAGCTTGGGTATGACAGTATTTTGAAAGGAAGCGTCTAAATCAGTAGTAAACTTCTTGCTTAAAATGCTTCTATATATTTTGTACAGTGAGAATATGATTATATACAATTTAAATAGATGTCATAGTACTAAGTTTTAAAAGGAAATCAATACACTTTTTTCATTTGGTTATGTAATTCTAGCATCATTTGGTATGCATCATGGAGAAGTTGCTGACCACTCCAACTGGAATTCTTCCAGATACAACTAAACTAATTGATGTGCTTCAGAAATGTGCCTGATACACTCCAGTCTTGAACAGGCCACAAGGGCAGACTAGTTCTAGTTCAAAGTAACCCCCTAAAGCATGCATGTGTAAGGCAGACACTGAGACCTCAGCACCAACTGTTTCACTCCACATTGTTTTTCATCTTGTGGATTAGCCTTGGCTAGCTGCTAAACTCCCACCCAAGCCCTTCCTCACTCTCTACTCTCAGCAGAGCAGGGGGTAGAAAATATAAAGAAGAGGAACAAAAAAAGCTCATGGGTTGAGATAAAGACAGGGAGACTTCTTACCGGTTACTATTGTGGGCAAAATAGCCTTAATTAACAAAGTTAATTTATTGCCAATTAAAATAAATACTTACTTATTGATTTGGGTAGAGGGAATCAAAAAGATAAACATTAAACCAACAAATTTCCTCCTCCCTTTCCCAGGCTCAACTTCACTCTAGACTCCTCTACCCCCCAACTCTGAGTGGTGCAGGGGTGTGTGTGGGTCATGCTCGGTACGCAGTGGTTCTTCTTTGCTGCTCCTTCCTTCTCACACTTTGCTGCTGCTCCAGCACGGGTCCTCTACAGGCTGCAGGGGATATGTGCTCTGCCATGGTGAACCTCCTCCTTCCCTGATCTTGGCATTCCTTCTTTTTGTTCCACGCTCCCCATGCCTCAGTCCAGCATTTCCTACCCTTCCTGAAATATCTTTTCACAGAGGTGTCACACACGTGGCTGATGGGTTCAGCTTTGGTCTGTTGGAGCCGTTTGGAACTGGCTGTGTCCAGCACAGGGCAGCCCCAAGCCTCTTCCCACAGAAGCCACCCCTGCAGCACCCCATTATCAAAAACTTGCCACTTACATTTAATACAAGTCTGCTTCATTTTCTAGTAGCCAAGACTGCACTAGACACCATGCTTCAAAGGACCCCAGAGTTGATCACCTCCAAGCTGAGCATACCGCTACACACTTCTGCCTCAAGACAACACATAACAAGCACACGACACATCTTGCATGACAGCAAACTCTAGTTTAACCAATCATACTGTACCTGAGGTCACACATCCAAAATCAGATGAACTTTCAGGGCAATACCAGCTTAAAAAGTTTCCCTATCCCCTCTCTGTTTGCTTATTCTTGTTCCTCTGTGAAAATTATTTTTAGACTTTATTATTCTAATAATATAGCAAGGAAGTAATAAAAGCTCTCAGCAAAGCCAACATACTGCAACAGGAATGAGCAGCTGGAGGTTGGAACATCCTATACTGACATTGGCAATGAAACTCCTGTACTACGGAACCACAGTGATGTTTCTGCCCCAAAGATGTTTTGGTTTTTTCTTCCACAAGAGAGTATTCTCCTTTCTCTTAATTAAAACCGCACTGCCTGCCCTCCTGGGATATGTGACTGTCTCCTCATCACACAGATACATCTGACCAGTTAATGACTCCTTGCCTCAACAAGCAGTAAAAGCTTTCCTGCCTCCCCTCCCACACACTTTAGGGTGGCTAAAGCTCGGCGGTAGCCAAGCTGATTTAACTGGTGGCTGTTTCTCCCTTCATCCCACACACATTCTTGCCCTTTGTTCCACTGTGCAGCAGCCTGGAGCTTGTCACACCACAGACCAAACCATTTCAGTGTTTACTCAGTAAAAAACATTCATTTTTTTCCCCACTAGCTCGGCATCATGCAGTCTTAGTGTGTGAAATGGCTCAGTGAGCAATCTCAAGTACAGAAGCTGGCTTAAAAGAAAGGAAAGGAACATGGAAGGAGAAAGCAAGTAAGAAAGACTATGAAAGCCAGTACTTGGAGATGCTTAGGATGCTGCAAAACACGAGTACAAGTACACAACTTTCCCTGCAAAGTGTCTCCATCATCACCAAATCTTTATTGTATAACCATATTGTACCTTAACAAATATGCTTAAAACATACTAAAAAGAAACAAATGCATATAGCTTGCGAATGACCCTTGATAAAAACACCATGGTAATCAACAATTACAATGGGAATGTGAGATAATCCATCTCCCGTCAGTATCTTTTGTTTTAATGCTACTGTATCATTTAGAAACAAAACGATGACATGAAGAAAGAAAACCAGGATGCAGTTACATCTAATACTCAACAACCAGAATCTATTTCTGAGCCCCTCATGCAGAAACATATGGAAATCTCCATTTCGTGGAAGCAGACTTTATAGACACTCGATAAATTCTGAGTAACTTCCATTTTCTACTCTATTCTTTCTCAGTGTTTGTACATAAATATAAGCACATTCATGGCTTTTTAGCTGGATCTGTGTGTCTTGGGAGACTTAAAAGGCAATTTTCCTTCCTCAGTTCATAGTCCATCAGCTATGAAGAACATGAAAGTGGGTGTGAAAAAAACATTTTCTTTTCCTTTTCTCTAACAACTTCTGATACATCCACCAGACTTGTCCAGAGTCGCATATGTGACCGACATGGTAAGTTGGTTTGTATAGTTGTGTCCATGAAAGCAAACCCTCCCTCCTTTTACTCATTTCCTAATTTCTATTGCCATACAAATAAGCAATGCTTCATCAATAAGACGGTGTATTTTGGGTAATGAATCAACTTGAACTAATACAAATGTTTAAGAATATCTGAAAGAACTGCTGCCTATTGCGGATAATTAAAACCAAATCATTTGCTTTCATTTAATTAAATGATAATTCTTAGCAACTTTTTACAAAACACCCACCACAATGAAAAAAAAATAATAATCAAATCTCATCTTCCCCAAGCAGGAGCAAAGATTGGATAAACCCTTATCTGTCCTCTAAGATTTTCTACATTCTACATCCTCTTGGTTTATAACTCAACCATCAAGTTCGGTGAGGCAGGGGAACAGAGGAAGAAGAGGGGAAACACAGAAAAGTGAAACCAACACTTCCCAGATTATTTTTTTTTTAGATGCACAATCTGTATTTCAAAACACTGTTAGTAGATCTCCCTGCTGCATAGTAACAGTTTCAAAAGTGTTTCACAAACTCAAGTAGGGACATGATAATCAGAAATAGTGTTATAAACTCCATAAATGAATTTAACAAGTTTGGACTCCAAAACAGAAATGGAGGCTGCTGCTGCTGAAGACATTTTGGAACCTCTGCTGTAAAATCTGAAACACATTCCTTTTCTCCTAACGTTGCTCTGTTTTCAATAATTGATGAAAGGAAATTGAAAATAGTCATTGACTCTCAAGTCATGATCAATCAAATTATGAAAGTGGGTTCGCTACGGATAATCATATTATATTAAATCCCATGTTCCCACCTGTTATGCAGCACTGCATATTAGTCTGAAACCCAACACCTTCCCAATTACCAGAGACCACATGTTGTTATACTATACTACAAACCACAATTTTAAACACTTTGTGATACAATGAATTCTTTAACAGAGGGAAGAGGAAGGGTATGTGCAGCAGCTGATCTGGTAGAATATGCTGTGGAACTTTTTTAAAAAAATAAAACAAAAAATAGAAAAACAATTAGACACAAGGTATGTATTTGGTAAAAATGCTACACGCTGGCTGGAGGACTGAAGTGGCAAAATGCTCAGCTGTAACGTCACAGTGGTTGTCTACTGAAATGACTGAAAGGACATAATTTCACAAAGTTACACAGGTTTTTTTTGGTAGTGAAAACTGGTAAACATCTAAAACTAGCAGCCCCATTAAAAGCAACAATTGTTCCTTCTTCTGACAACTCAGTCTCCCCTGTTGCACCACCTCTCCCCTTCAAGCTAGCACAACTGCTTGTGCAACTGCACAATAAACACAATCAAGGAATTGATCTGACTGCAAACAATCTTTTTGTCCCTCCCCTTAGAGCTATTTTTCAGCCAGACTAGTTCTGGCTAGTTCTGGGTATCTGCACAAACGCTTAGGAGCACAATACAGCACAGCAACAGAAACAAATGGCCAGATTGCAGCAGCATTGCTCATCTCAACAGCAGCACCAGCTGAAAATGTTTGACAATATGTCAGATCACAACTGCAACACTGCTGTCCTACTCCCTAAGACTAAAGAAGTCAGAAAACTAAGAACACCAGATTTCACAGTATTATCAGGAAATGCTAACTTGAAGTAGCTTTATACTTTCATGTAATTAACTGAAATTCTAATTAAAATTGAAAAATGAACTGATAAGTCAGGTCTTATTTCTCTTTCCTCTCTGTAACTCCAACTCAACACGCGTACCTACAGATTTCTCACTAGGTGGCAACACAGCTCGTACTTTGATCTGGTATGTACTCAGCAACTGAATACAAAAGGCGGCTGCGTTTATTTAGCCGCACAGAGCTTTACGTTTGGCCGGTTTTACACCATTGAAATGATTAACGATGATTACACTTCAGATCTAAGAACACAAAAAAACCCCAACCAAACAAAAAAGTATGCCACCCTAAAATAATTAAGGTACACCGAAGGCTAAGCACCCTTTTATCCCGATTCTGTGGAAGACCATTCTCTTCCTACGCCTAAAGAGCCATTCAGAGCTGATGACTACACCAGTAATCTACTACACTGCACACATCGATAATCATATTACACAACTAGAATACATTTAAACAGTTTGCTGCTGTGAGCCAGAAGTTCTTTGTTTAATCCACAAAACTATAACAGAGTAGTGTTTATTGCTTTGAAGTCTGGCAAAAAGCTTTGGAAAGCTAGAACTTGCAAGTAGTTCAGTTTAAATCACTGGAATTTCTCTTCTTTAAAGGTTCATCACACAGGGTGGGTTTTTGTTTTGTTGTTTGTTTGTTTTGGGGGATTATTTTTGCTGCAGGGGGTGTATGTGTGAATATATGTGTGTTTTTATGTTTTCTCTTCAGCCTTTGGCCAGCACAATGTATCTCTCACAACGTGTTAAGAGCATTATTAACAATGTTAAATTCAGATTGACAGAAAAATTTTTTACACCAAACTTTGACATCTCTAATGTTTTGGCCAAAATTAGGCAGGTCAGATGAACTAAAGGTTAGACTTTGCAGTCCTTTAAATGAGGTTTTTGGTACTCATGTACTAAAATGTAATGACATTACATCAAGTAAGTGCCTTTGAAGGTAACAGAACATTATCAAGAAAAGAATGTTACTTGATCCTGAAAAATTAAAAGTTACTTCTGTTGCTGATCATTAGAATATTTGCAGTTTTCTTTTTGTTTGAATTGCCTTTTCGTTTGTGCCCTTGCCTTTTCCTCAACATAATGACAGGGAAATTCATTTTCTGATATTAACAAAGGATCTCGATTTTACAGGAAACAGTCTGGAATTTGAAAGACACAAAGGGAATCTATTCTTCAGAGAATGAGCTAGTCTAGACAAACTGTCCCTAACTCCTGTTCTAGGAAGGGTTAAATAATCCATTACACTGCTGCTGTTGAACACTAACAGGCAGAAACAGAGTGCCCAAAGGCACTCAGAAGAGGGAAATGACTGCTTAAGATGCTTCTCATACAGGCAAAATTTACTTGTTTGTTTGCTTTGATCAAAGTTTCTTTTGTCTTGAACTGCCAGGCTCTGCATAGCCATTATGAAACCAGCTGTTCACTAATACCGGAAAGGAAATAGTCTATTTTGCCCTATCGAGTCTAGACAACCCAGGCAAAAACAGGATCTAAAATATCAATCTACTGTGATGAAATTAATTCTACAATGTCCCATAGCTCAGTGAGTGGATGTTTTGGTTGTGGTAGCTGTAGCATGCAGCACAGGTCACTTTACAGCTTTTCCTCAGGTAAAATAGTGCAAGCTGGCGTTCTGAGACAGCTGGAGTACCGAAAGCTCCTTCACAGCATGCTGAACTCCAGGCCAAACAGCATCTACAGTGCACTGTGGAGACGCGCCCCAAGTAATAGGCAACTATCTGCCAAATTTTAAGGATGATACCAATTCTGTCTAACTAGGAAATCCTGTAGCAGAGTGATGTCTGAATGCTGGAGAATAATTACGTTAACAAAATTTGTTTCCTGGTTCAGTGATGGAACAATGTCAGGAACGAGAAAACGCTTTCCAAGCATTAGTAATTGAGAATAAGCAAAAAAGTTGGTTTTGGTTTGCTCCACTTCTGCACATGCTTCTCTTTGCAATTATTACCAAAAGTTGTAGAATTTTTTTCTTTTGTCAACTGACATACTCTAAAGAAAGTTTTGTAGAACAGGTGCACGTCTTAGTTCAGCAATAAAAAAACCACAACAGAATTTATTCTTTACCAGCACTTTCAACCAACAAAGTTTTAGCTAGACTTATTACTTCCACATATTCATGAAATATTTTTAAATACTGTTATTAAGATCGTAGTGCTTTAAAGAGCACAATTTACCTTTTCTGCTTGTGCAGTTGCAATACTCCTGCATGTCTCTGAAACCAGTGCCCTTGAAATACATTCCCCCTTTCTTTCCACAAAGATCAAATGTTAGTGATGAAACCAGTGCAACCGAGCTCAAACTTGTTTCTAGCAACATTCAAGTCACAGCTATAGGAATAAGGTTTTAACTTGCCTAACTTGTCTTGGTTATACAACAGGCTGGAAATACTGCAAAATTTTACAAATAGTCACTTATGCTTTTCTTTGTAAAACAGCCAAAACTGACAGAGGGCACATATCCCCGTAAAGAATTATCCAATGACAATGTTGCCTATGAACTGATTTCAATCCTGTAGCAATTAAAGATCACCTGAGAAATATTTTCTCTCATAATATTCCCACACTTCTTATGATATTTAAAGAACAATTCCTCTTCACCCAATACAGATACAAAGAGTTTACTTCTTTAATCTCACCCAAGTGTTAAAAAAACCAGTATTTCATTTCCCCTCTTTATTATCTGGTGATGAACAAGGAATAAAAAATACCTAAAATTCATACTTAGCAAAAATTGAGTTAGAAACAGTTTGGTCACTTAATCCAATCTATAAATTTGGAAATTATATCAGAAAGCAGGAGATAACAGACTTGGAAACAGTACCTATGCATGGCTTTTTAACTAAGTTCTGAGGGAGCTTCCCACTGCCTCTGAAATTCCAGGTGATGTCAATGACAAGAACCACAGGGTAATAATATATACAACAATTTCCTTCACTGTCACTGTGTATTTTGAGGGACTGACATCGATCCATAAAGCCTTGCAGTAACCAGCTGGGGATAATGGATTGCTGCTCCTGCTTGACAGAGTAAAGATTATCTAAGTACTTACACTCATAGTACTTGCATGTAAAACACTCTCAGAACTGAATGAACCTTCTTTTAGGTGTTAAAAGGCTTGACTCAAATTTGTTCCAACAACTAATCTGTACTACGTCACTCCTGCACGCTTAGCAGGAGATCCATTTTCTTTCTTTGGTATCCAAATATGAAATGATGATCAATTAGAGTAAGAACAGAACCTTACAAATGCTGCCCATTTTCCTTGCTCAAAAGTGCAAAAGCAACAATAAACATATATATTAAGTGATCAAAGCATATGTCCACTAATATATTTTAGAAGTCCACAGAAGTAGAATAACTGACAATAATCTGTATAAAGTTCTATTTTGCAGAGAGGATAAGACCACTGGAAGAAAGAGTTAACAGGGTTCTTTTGTTAAAGAACCAAATTTCCTTTCCTCACAAGTTAAAAGGAAAAAGAAGTATCTGTCTTTAATTAACTGCATTAAATAGCACTAGGATAAAAAATTTCATTGACATGACGGGGTACTTGGAAATGTAAAACATAACACTAACATAGGTCAGCTGAATTAAGAGAGCCATGACCCATTCTGCAGATTCTTTAGACCACCTTTCCTGTCTGCACAACAAAATCAAAACCATGTCTTAACACGACAACATATGACTCTCAGGCTGAATGCAGCATTGCCTAGATCCTGAAAATAAACTGAAGCACAGTTAGTTGCACAAGATGCACTGCCCACCCCTTCCTTGAAGGAGGAAGCAAATACTAACCTGACCCCCCTTCCCTCACAAACCTCTTCTGTGAAATCACCTGTTCAGTGTGTCTCAGCTGCACAACCACGTTCTCATTTTTCCAGTAGGCAGAGGAAGACAAGAAACTGAGGCAGGGAGGGGTGTACTCCCCACTATAGGAAGGGAATGAGTTACGCACCTGTGACTTTGACATAAAAAGTCAAATTTGCAGACCCTTGAGCTGTTTATGCAGGTTGTATATGCATCTGCAATTGTATTAAGAGCCAGCTCAGGTCTAGCAGAATTTATTAGCTTAAATGCAGTATATGCAAAACAGCTATGCTGCTTCAGGGCATGATGATACAGAATAGTCTCTCCTAGTCAATACCTGAATTAATAAACCATTATGGACTTGAGCTAGCTACATGTAAGGTCATTTGAAAGTCACAGTGACCCTGATTTTTGAGGATTTATTAGCCTAGCTAAACACAAACTGTGGATAAGCTAATAAACACTCCCAGAAATGGAATGCCAAGAAAATGGGGTTGATATTTTCCAAATGGACAGTTCTGGACTGGTGCTAAGCTACAGCTCACAAATCGCAATACATACAAGCACACTGTACATGTTTTGCACATCCACATGCTTTCTAACACATCCCACTGTACCTGTATTATTGCACTTTTTCTTATTAGCTACAGTACTTTAGTCACCATTTGCCATAGAGAAGTAAGATTTGGCTGCTTAAATCATCCTGTTGCGTAAGTCTTCATCCATGAACAAATGGAAATAGGGAACATAGGAAAACACAGGGAAATAAAACTGCCTCAGAGCACAGAGAAATTAATCCAGTTTTTATATATATCCTATGTTGTACACATACTATACAGCCAGTTTGGAAAGACTATTTGTAATTGCTAGGTAAGTAGGATTTTAAAACAGAATAAACTGCACCATAACATTCTTAAACTGAAAACAAATTAATTAAAGCTCTCAACACACTTTTTTTAAACCTTTGAACCTTTAGCATTGAAGCTGATCCTAAAGCTTTGAACTTTTCGACATTCTTGAGATGTGCTTTATTAAATTAAATGATCTTTCATCTTGTGTTTTCCAAATGCCACAGAAAATCATGAAGCTGGAATCTATTTAAACCTTTTGTTACCACAAGCAATATTATTCAAGTGATGCTTGTGCCGACTTAAGAACAATCATAGACACAAAAGTGCCAAGTGTTGCCAGCAATGAATACTGGAATCAAAGAATGGTGAAAGCAGATGACGACATATCTGTCATAACACACTTTTACGAGTTTTTGCAAAAATACGTGCACCAAAATCTAAGAAGTTATATGCCAAATTAAACTTTGAGGACAGTTACAATGGCCCACAGATTTTAATGAAAACATTTATTGAACTTTAGCTTACTGTATGTAATACTGCACAAAGGTAACAACCATTTCTCCTAGAGACTATTTTCTTTGTTTTGCCATCTTTTGATAGCAAATTTATCTTCAAGTTTCCAAAATACTGATAAAATTCACATGATAAAAATGACATGAAACCAGTTGCCTGCTAATAGCAATGAAATCTGATTCATTGTCTCTAGTTTGGAAAAGGATTTTAATATACAAATATATTATTTACACATAATGTAATTAGTAAGCACAAAAAACTTGTACAAACGTTTAGTAAAAATTCCATTTTCTTATTTTAAAAGTTCAAAACTTTTCTTTTGCTTCTTGTATACACATATCCCTCGTTACTGTAACACATTTCCAGTATAATCACCTAACACTTTAAGTTACAAGACCTTCAGCGATAACTGATCTTTGAGTTGGACTTCGACCATTCTTTGAGTGGTTAAAATCTGTTGAAGAATGGACTTGGCCATCGAAATAAAGTATCAGCATAGCATGAGATGAAAGGGAAAAAAAATTCCCTTTCTATGATCTTTCAAGATCTAATGACCCACGGAGTTGCAACAGGATCCAACAAGGACCTGCCCAGACAACAGGCTTAAGAAAGAAAGGCCTAGAACAGAGCTTGCTTGTTTTTACAACCTCTTTGTTGAAGTTCTGATACATGAAACACCCCACTCTTTTCAGAAACCATTCAGATGCATAGAATAAACTCCATCGCTATAACAACCAAAGCAAACTACCTGATCTCAGGACTCTCTTCCAGGTTAGCCCTTGTGCAAAAGCCTACAAACCAAATGAAAATTACAATTTGCATCTCAATAATGGAGGAACAACATGTACATAAACAAAACTGCTCCTTTTCCTGTTTTAGCATGTTGTTACAATGGCTGCCCCGTTATGGCACCACATCAAAATGCAACATATACATCACCCAATGACCACAAGCAAGTCCAAAGAGCAAACATGGAAAGCATGCCCATCTAGATCATGCTAGTAGATGTGAAAGGAAAATTGACGAGCTTTAACATTCTGCCAGTCAGTGCTATCAGAATGCATGCCCTACAATTACAGCAAAAGAAACACTGCGAAGACATTTCTTTTTGTTCCCTGTTGAGCCTGACCAGATGTTGAAGGAATTTCAGAGCAGTGGGAGGGTGGAGAGAAGAGAGCAGAAGTGGAGGTACGTGTAGCCTTCACTGCTCAAAGAAACTTATGAATAGTTAAAAAAATAAATAAATCAGTCTTCATGAAATTAGGTAGGGGGGTTTTGTTGGTGGTTATTTTGTTGTTGTTTGGTTAATTTTGGTTGGTTGTGTGTTTTTTTTGTTTGTTTGATTGGTTGCTTTTTTAAAATCAGATTTAAGAGACTCCAGGAGCTCCTAATCACCATTTCTTGGAAGTGGAATCCCCTCAAACTGCAGGCCACCTCTGTCAAGAATGGACACTTAAGCACAGCGTATCCCTTGCTTAAAATGTGAATGGAGCTCCAACTGGCTGTTTAGCAAATATTAAGGTTGGAGGTACTACTCAACAAGGCAACCAGCCTTAGAGTGTATTTTCACAATTGAAAAGTGGTCCACCTTGACATTGTTACAGTAGACCTTCATTGCAGCCATTATTCCTCCCAAGTCAGTGTGTGAGAATGGATATTCCTATAGACACACCAGTGAAAAGTACATTGGGCTTGCCTTATGCATCTGGTCCTGTTATTATTCAAAAGATTCTTCTGCAGGTCTGTGACATAAAACATAACTTCTTTTTTGTACTCTCAAAAAACTGTACTTCTGTGGCAAAAGCTAACGTGGAATTCATCTTTGGAAGAATACTCAAGGAAACACCATATATTTAAAGAACAGCATGAGAAGAATTAACTGTAGGGAAGTTTGTCCTCCCTGTACCGTTTCAGAGAACTGACAGCTACCTAAATCACTATTTACACAAACAAGTAATAACACGTATCACATTGCAAAAAAATTTAAGTGTTGCCCCACTGTAGTCCTTAAAACCTCTAAACGCTGTTGGAAATTGGGTCTTTCTTCAACAGGTTCAACTTTTCCTATATGCAAATGTCTAACTGAACACCAATTAACTTTCTACTAACACATGACAAGGACTGCTGTCAGACAGGCTCCATCCAACTATGAAAGAAACAAGATTCTTTAAATTCTCACAGCCCCAGACAACTGCAGTGGAAAATTCAATCTGTAGGAATACTAATCCAGAATCTGGTCCACTTGGCGAGGTAAGGAACTCTTATCTTTGCCGTAAGAAAGATCCTCATTAATAGCAGGAACAGCAAACCAAAACTATACAGAAGTGCCACCCAGCATCTGGCAAATCATGTGGCAAATGTGAGGTGATGCACAACTCAGAAATTCCATACTAACTGATACAAAAGGAGGACAGAATCTTCTAAGACAGATGAAGCAAATCCTGAAACTGGCATCATCTCAGCAAAGCCAGTGCCCTCAA
Organism: Rissa tridactyla; assembly: GCF_028500815.1. Classification (NCBI taxonomy): domain Eukaryota; kingdom Metazoa; phylum Chordata; class Aves; order Charadriiformes; family Laridae; genus Rissa; species Rissa tridactyla. The sequence continues at coordinate 96,780,128 of NC_071466.1, forward strand.
GTGTAGCAGCTCCTACTCTTTAGAAGCAACCTCAGAACTAGACCAATTGTATTAATTTATTTTCTGGGCCACTGGATCATAAATACAGCCACCAAATCGAGGAAACAAAGCATGTACAGGAGCTGAAGGTGCCAGGCTTGCTACGAGGAAGAGTAATCACAATTTCAGAAAAACAAAGGGTGGCATGTCGTTCTACTTCTATTCTAAGGCGCTACTTTTCTTGGGCCAAATCCAGCAATCCAGTTGCAAGAGGTAAAGGTGAAGAACAGCACTGAGAGCAAGGGGAAATCAAGTTACTGCAATCTCACATGTGGGTACAGGTTTGATTCAGGATATAAACCTGCCTTACTACCAGCAAACAAACTGTCACTACAGCATGACCAGCTCCAAAGTTCTCTTCTACAGCATAACTTTTCTAAATAGTAACCCAGAAGATACCCAATTTTATAAAGAAACTATCTCTCCCCATCAGTTTTCATTGGCATGACAAGGAAGACTTAAAGAAAAAGTTTTCAAATTGTAAATTATTTTTATAAAAAAACAGAATAAATATTAAAATATTTCCCCACCCTCAAAGACTGTTGCGCATAATGGCATATGTATGTACCCTCAGTCCTCAGACCAACACCTGCAACTCAGATTACCATACTCTGAAGCAGTGAATAGCTTTGACTGTTGGTAAGTACAGGCCATAATTCCTCAAAAATTGTTACAAACTATGCTCCATAGATGGAAGTTACTAAATTACAACAGAACCAAGGCAGAAATTTCTCTTATGTTGTAACACGCAAAGGGATAAGCGAGGAACAAAACAGTAGGCTGCACTGAACTCCAGCTGTATTTCACCTGTAATCAATTTACTCCAACATTACCTGACAACAGTGAATGACCAAGTCTTCAAACAGAATGGTGAAAAAGCAAGACTGGCGAAGACCAAAAAGAGAAAAAGAAGAGCAAATTCATACAAATTCCTAAAAAGTGGTGTGTGCGTGTCTGTGTACTGGGCATAACTGGTGAGGTGTTGGTAGCATGGGGCTGCAGGGTGTCCTCAGCGGGAAGAGATGAGTGGCTGCTCTGCGCTGGACACGGTTGGCTCCACAATGGACCCACTGCAGGACACAGCTGGGTCCCATCAGCCACATGTATGGCGCCTTTGAGCCACAAGTCTTCATAGAGCCTTTGTAAAAACATGCTTAAGAGAGGGCAGTAAGCACCAAAAAACACAAGACACAATAGAACAACAAGAGGGAGAAGAGGACTGAGGGAGAGGGATCAGGCTGGAGCAGGAGGAGAGGGCAGGGGCTGGAGCAGAGAGCAGCAGCCCACACAGGGCCAAGAGGCACAGCTCCAGAGAGGAACGAGCACGTGCTGACCCCATCTCTCGCCTGCCCGCTGCCTCTCTGAAGGGACTGAGTGCTACGTGTGGCCAGGGGAATGGTGACCACATCAGGTCTCCAGGCAGGAGGCAAGGGATGTTTTGCCTAAGCTTGTCTGTGTTTGTTTCAATACCAGAAAGAGTAATTAAAAGTTTGTTAACCGACAATAAATTAAATTGACTGAAATTTCCCCCAAATGAGGAAACTTCTTTTGCCTGTGTGATGGGGGAGGGAATGGATGATGACACAAAAGCAGCTAATCCCAACTGAACGAGTGCCTTCACTAAACCAGGCAGTCCCCTTAAGAAGAGCCAATCACACAAAGAGCTCCACGCTCACAAACAAAACAGGACATGACCAGAAATAGGAAACTGCAGCGGGAAAGACCTGGTAGTCCAGACGATTTCTGGAATGGAACACACATCTTCAAATCCTTAATTGATATTTAGCTGCTGACCAGTCCTACCAGATTGACAGTAGCACAGATAAGGATAGCAGCTTTGAAAAGAATTGAGGCTTTTTCTTCTGATACCCTTGGTAATGTTACCTTGTGCATGCACTTTCCCCAGCTAGCCTGGCTGCTTGTTATTTAAGGCAAAAAGATAAAAGAAATAATGCCTATGAGCTATTTAGGAAGGAACTGAGGTAGCAACCACAGCTATTTACAGGACACGCTCCTACAGTTCTTACTCCAACCCCAGCTTGTACTCATGTGTTAAACAGTCACTGGTAGCCCTTACAAGTGGTGTACCTCTCTTCTATTTTTCAAGCATCCCACACTGTTTTACTATCTCAGACTCTAGACTAACACACAACATACAGAAATATTTTCCTCTAAAGACAATATCAAAATTCCCAGCTGAATAAATTCAAACTATGGTCGCTTACACTTTCCCCTTAACAAGGTAATTCTTCTTTAACCCTAACAGATTTCTAAATAAGGTGTATTTAAAAAAGAAAACAAGCTGATCGACAAGAAAGTGAAAACTAGTCCTCTGTTCACTTTTTTCCCCAATTTGAGTTAAAATAAATCAGTCCAAAGGTAAAAAAAAAAGTACCAAAGCCAATGCAAACAAGGGAAGAGGACTGCATAGCAAGGAACCTGGGTTGAAGGAACAGGACTTTCCCTCCCCCTTCAGCAGCCAGGAGCTGTTAAATCAGCTCAGCCAGTTTTATTGACTGGGAAGGGAAGGAGATGCAAAGCAGTGGGACTCACCCACACACTGCGCAGATAGTAAGTGGCATCTAATAATCCTAGATGTTAGCATCCTGCATTTCTAGGGCATACTAGTTTCTTTACTGGTTTTCCCCTCAAATAGATAAGGTTCTGAGAGACAGAGACAGTAGGTGCCTTATCAGTCTGCAGCACAAGAAGAATAGAGGTTCTTGTAAAACCACAGCATCAGAGATGAAAAGCTTCTTTTCAAACACGTGTTTGAAAGCTTCTTTCAACCCCACCTGTGCAGCCCTGAACTTGAAACACAGGCTCCAGTTTGGCACAGCTTTTTAAAGAGAACTAGGAGGACAAAAGAGAATACAGTGATGATAATCTTTACAGACCTGAAAACACTGATGTGCAACACATACGTATTGTAATATTATGTCGTGGCAACTTGAATTCAAATACTTACTTTGGCAAAGGAAAAAAATCTACCTTACACAGGCAAAGAAGTATTTCATATGCCATTTTCACTACTTGTAATATAAATGAAGGCAATATGTTTACCAGGACCTGCAATTGTTAATTGTCACTATACCACAGGCAATGTTAAAAGTGACAGCTATTAAGAAATCTACAGTAACTGGTTCTGTCACAGCAGATCAAATAATACATTTTTTAACCTAACTTTATTTAGTTAGAGAAACCAGAGGAAATCAAGAAACATGGGGTTTGTATTATTGACTCTGGTAGTAACTTTCTGTGGAACTTGGAATATATCTTTAAAGTAATTTTTCTGGGTTCTGTAAAGTATTAAAAATAAATCCTCATTTAAGTGCCTTAACAAATGCTATGACATTCTGAAAGATTGAAACATTACTTTTTAGCACCAGTCTCATTTGCAATTGAGCTTTTTCTTCTACAGCAATTTCAAAAAAGAAAGAATTTGACCACTGAATATTTTAGGCAAAATAAATACACAGAACAACCCCCTCCCCCAACCAAGAAAAGCACCGTAAATCTTACTCATATATGAGGTGATCTTAAAAAAAAATACTCCAAGAAAAATCTCCATCACAGATTATAAGTAAACCAACTGTAGATCACAGTATTTTTATTTACATTGACAATCTACTGTGTCACTGTGAACCGTCACTTGGTTGGATTCATATTAGGAAATCAAGTACATACAATACATTCAGCATGAGTAGGCTATCCAGGTGTCTGTGATAAGTGACTTCATTAAAATAAATGACTTGTAGCTGGAAAATGCCATGCCAGTAAGTGCTGTTTCAGAGTGCACAGACTGCAGTAATACACACAGCTGTGAAAAACAGGCCTCTCTCCTAAAGCCTTTGGCACTTAAAAACCCCAAAATTTCTAGGCTATAACGTTAAGAAAATGCAAGTATCTTGCAGTGCTTAGTTAGATATAATATTCTCATCCTTCTATCTTCTAGGTAGTTAAGTGATTGAAGTGTTTTAAAACTATACATCTTCCATTACATTACTCTGTAGTGGGGAGAATGACAGTTGCCTCAGTTAAATTCTTACAGTTACTGGTTATACATGTAATAGTTTTAAAACATAGAATTACGAGGAAATTCAATGCAGTATTAAAGATAAAACTGAATTCATAACATATGTTCATTCACGTTTTTTTTAAGTGGACTTTTATCTTAAATTTAACTGTCTAGACAATCACTTATTTTTTGTACCTAACTTTTCTCTCTATTAAAATAATTAATATACTGGAAGACAACTGACATGGTAATATTTGACATGGTTGAACTAGAATAGCAGATAAAATGTAGAAAGTCTTTAACAAACAGAATTAAGCTCACAGGTCTCCTCAGGACCTCCAGGTCCTTGATTTATTTAAATCAAAATGCTTCTCTTCATTGAGAAGCTAAAATCTCCTATATTCTATTCTATATGTTAATGAAAATCTTTTCTTTAAACTGTTCTACAAGATAGGTTCCAAACAACAAATACCTTCATCTGCCTCTGTATCAGGTAGACTTAGTTGTTTCTCTTAACATTTTCTTTCTCTTTTCTCAGAGATTCTTTACTCAAAAAGATTACAAGATTTTTTTTTTTTTTCCTACTGAAGCAACTGTTATCCCAGAAAACACAACCATTTTTTGTCAGTGTTTAAAGCTGGACTAAACTGACCGACTTGCATCTGTACAAGTTAATATGGGCTAATATGACCCAAAGTATTTAATTCTCACAAGCGACTCACGCACTGACAACTTACTGAACCCCATACATTTTGAACTTTCTTCTCCTCAAAGTATTTCCATTCTCCCACATAATGACATACTATGAAGATCTCTCAACTTCTATATACTTCATGTATTAGTCATAAATATTTGCTGATGGAGATATTAGAATGAAAGTTTCCATGAAGCTCAGTTTTCAGTTTCTACAACTGCAGTATAGATTGCAATAGCTTGTCACTGGTCTTTAGCTTTACCATTTTTTCCCCCTTCTTAATTTTTCAGTTTGAAGACCAGTTAGGTGGTAGGAGGATTACGCTATGTGCTTTGATTTTAGTATACCGTTCTTACAATCACCAGTGCATATACAGCAAATTGACAAACAAAGGTAAGAGCTTCTGTGTACAAAGGCTGATATGACTTACAGCAAATGATATCAACCATTAGGTAGCTATTTTGTATTTTCTTAAGCAACTGATCATGAAGCAGTCAACATCAAAACCACTTTGGTTTGATTAAAGGTATGCATTCTTGTTTTTCTCCTGTATTTTTACCGATTTATGAGCAAGTATTTTTAGTTTTGAACTACAGATGACAATATCTGATCTAGAAGTTTTTTCGTCTGTATATATATATATGGATATTATTATGAATATGCAGACATATGTATTACATATTAAAAATATGCCCCCATTTTAAAAGCTATCATTCTTTCTCCCATTCTATTATTTAGGGCGTCCATCAAGGTTTGCTACCACATCTTTACTTTTGCAAATTTCTGTTGCCTATAGCTCAAAACCACGTTCATCTATAATCCTGTAAAAATATCAGTGCATGCAGAAATGCTCCGGGTGAAATGTTTGTAGCTGATTTGTGTGAAGATTACCTGAGATCATCATGTACCTATGTAACTTAGCAGAAAACTCAGGAGAGTAGAACAGAATAGGAATCTATGCATCACAAACCATTACATCTCTCTTTTGGAAAAAGAAAGATTTTTAGACAAGATTTTCACAGGATGTAAGCTATCCCAAGCAAAAAAATCACACAACCCGAAGGCTGACTTTTTGCCAATGGCAGGATACAGCTTTGTCATTCTAACAGGAAAAGAAGTTCTAGAAGAGCGATATTGCACAATGATCATTATTTATCTTATCATAGTGACATATATTTTTAGATTCACAAAACAACAAAACCCAGCATTTAAGAGTCAAAGAAGGTTCTCTTTGGATCAATGAATTAACAGAAATTGCAGCTTAGCTGCAATTAGTCTTGAGTTTTGTTGATTGCACAAACCAGAACAGAATACATGCTTGCATCCAAACAGAAAATATTTGAAAATACAGCTGATACTTATTATCTTCCCTATGTTTGTAACCAGCCCGAATTATGGCAAGCACAGTTAAAAGCCTATTTCTGGGCTATTGGCAAGAATCATGCTTCGTTAGATGAGTACAGACTGTGTACAAAGACAGAACTGTTTTGGAAAGTATTTTCATTTTTCGAAACAGAAGTTGGACATACCTCATGCATTTTGTAAAGAGATTAAAGACAACAATGTTTAAGAATGAAGACTTGAGAGCATTCTCATAATACGTCTTTTAAAAAGCATACTTCCAGATTTCTTTGCATAAATTTAATCATGGCTTTGCTTTGCAAAGAGGGTGAAGAAACACACCTTTGTCATTTGGCTTATTGTACTGGTAAAAGCTTTAGGTATTGCTTACTAATTTAGGAACACTAAAGCAGGAATATCTTTGCTTTCCCCTCCAACCTAGATTTCTTTTTTGAACAGACTTGCTTTTCTTAAACTCGTTCTCAAACAGTTTGCTTTCTTAATCAAGAAGGCAGCTATAATTAAACTAGGGTTTTAGAGAAGAAAAATGTTGTTAGGTTATGTGATGAAACCTCATCTGCACAGCCACAAAGGAGCACAGGGAGAAAACAGTGTGTGGGGCAGGGGAGGACCCAAATAATGCCCTGCTCAGCTGCTCCCAGGCCCATCGCAGGAGAGCCATCCACCCATCAAAGCTGTGAGGCTGCCTTTGTAGAATCACAGAATGGCTGAGGTTGGAAGGGACCTCTGGAAGCCATCTGGTGCAGCCTCCCTGCTCAAGCAGGGCCACCAAGAGCCAGTTGCCCGGGACGATGTCCTGATGATTTTTGATTACCTTCAATGAGGGAAAATCCACAACCTCTCTGGGCAGCCTGTTCCGTGGCTCTATAACCCTCACAGTGAAAAAGCGTTTCCTGGTGTTCAGACAGAGCGTCCCGTGTTTCAGTCTGTGCCCACTGCCTCTGGTCCTGTCACTGGGCACCACTGAAAAGAGCCAGGCTCAATTTCCTTTGCACCCTCCCTTAAGCATTTGTACGCATTGATGAGAACCCTCCTGAGCCTTCCCTTCTCCTGCTCCCAGCTTTTCCTCACAAGAGAGATGCTCCCATGCTTTCATCACCCTAGCGTCAGCCCTTTGCTGGCCTCTTTCTAGCAGCTCCATGTCTCTCCTGTACTGGGGAGCCCAGAACTGCACCCAGCACTTCAGGTGTGGCCTCACCAGTGCTGAGTAGAGGGGAAGAATCACCTCCCTCCACCTGCTGGGAACACTCCTCCCAAGGCTGCCCAGGATACCATTAGTCTTTTTTGTGACAAGGGCACACTGCTGTCTCATGTTCAACTTGGTGTCCACCAGGACCCTCACAGGGCCTTTTCTGAAAAGATGCTTTCCAGCTGGTCAGCCCCCAGCATGTACTGGGGCATGGGGTTCTTCCTCCCCACCCGCAGGATATATTGTACACTTCCCTTGTTGAGCTGCACGAGGTTGCTGTCAGACCATTGCTCCAGACTATCGAGGTCCCTGTGAATGGCAGCATGACCCTCTGGTGTACCGGTCACTCCTCCCAGTTTGGTGTCACCAGCAAACTTGCTGAGGGTATACTCTGTCCCACTGCCCAGATCATTAGTGAAGGTGTTGAGGAGGCCTGGACCCAGTATTGACCCCTGGGGTACAACAGCAGTTACTGGCCTCCAACCAGACTTCATGCCACTGATGAGCACTCTCTGGGCGAGGCCGCTCAGCCAGTTTTCAATCCACCTCACTGTCTGCTCAACCAGCCATACTCCATAAGCTTCTCTATAAGGATCTTACGCGAGACAGTGTCAAAGCCCTTCCTGAAGTCTAGGTAGACAATATCCACTGCTTTCTTTCTTCTACCAGGCCAGTCATTTCGTCTTGGAAGTTTCTCAGCTTGGTCAAACATAACTTCCCCTTGATGAATTCATGCTGACCACTCATGACTTTCTTGTCTTTCATGTGCCTGGAAATGGCATAATTTTGCTAGTCTGCCTGGAATAAATACTATCAACTGCAGTTTACCTTTTGGGTTCTGTGATTTATGCTGAACTACAAGCACTACCCAAAAATGTTTTTCCTAAATTCAAAAATTCTATTAGGAATTTAAAATATTTTCAAGTTCAATTTTCAGTTAAACTTGCATTCTAAATGGTTGTGAGCTCCCAGGTACAGATGGAATTCAAGTAACAGATTTAAAGGACCAACCAGCTTTTGTCCAGATTAAGCGAAGTGATGCATAAGTGCAAGCCTGTACAGAAGCCTTCCTCAATTAGTAAATATTCTTTATGACTTGAGATGACTGAGATGTGCACAAATTACGTGTATTTCTTCAGAAAATGGTTTGGTGTTATGTATTACCCAACAAGATTCACATATTTAACAATATTAGTTATTTCAATAAAGAATTCAATCAAATGGTCACTAAGCCCTATTTTATATGTACAAAGAGGAATTAACTTTTAAGTGACAAACCATATTCACTGACTTTAATGACAGGAAGTTTAAAGAAACTTTTCATAACAAGAATCATTTACATAGGTCTTACTTTCTTGTTCACATATGTGAACATATTTTCTTGTTCCACAGAAATGAAAGTGGGATGTAAAGTGAGAGAAAAGGTTATAGCAATGTTACTTCAGGAGCACTTTTCAATCAATTTTGATTGCTTCTTAAAAAAAATCCATGTCAACTTCATACTCAGCTATGTAACAAAAATAAGTTAAATTATATACGGATTATGTAATTATTTCATTAATATGTGTTCTAAGAATTACAAGATACAGTAATTTTAAAATTAATAATATGTTATTCTTAAAATAAATAATTATTAAAATGACAGTCAAATACACTTCATATCATTGCATTTTGAAACCTATAAAGGGTACTGTTTACATTTATAAAATTGGCAAATGTGTTGACTAATCTTGCTGCTCAGCTGCATTATACCACCCTCATGATAATGTTATATAAAGCCTTACCTAACCTGGCAACGTGCAACTAGTCCATAGTGGTTTCAGCCACTATAATAGTCATTTTTAAAATGTTTGCACTACAGTTAAACCGAGAACAGATAAACAAAGTTATCAGAGCAATGTGTAGCCAAGTAGTAAAGATTTTAACAAAAAATACCCAAAAAAACAGCTGGGGGGGAAGATGAGGTGTGCTCTTCCAAAGCCATTTTGTGTTCAGTACTATAGTAAATTCAGTAAAAACAGATACATATTAAAGGCAAGGGACTGAAGTACTTGGTTTTGTATTACCATAGCTACATGGTAAATTCAAATGTTTCCTGTCTTTTTACCCCACCCTGCTTTATTGTTTGTACAGCATATACACAAATCCTAGTAGTATTTAAAAGACCAGCAACATAAACTCCATGACAGGCAGCTACCACCATTTTAAACACCTTCACTTCAAAATTCCATATCTGTGCAGTTTCGTATTAACACAGGTGTCACTAATGCCATGTGATTTTTGCAGTCCATAAACAGATGCCTCAACTTCCTCAGTACTACAACATACACATTCAATGAATTTTCAAGAAAGCTCCTGTACAATAGTTTTATCTGCAACACTACTATTACTAAACACGTTGATTAAGATTTCTCATAGGGTTAAAATAATAGTAATAAAAGAAAAAGCAAAGTCAAGCTGATGGAGGTTTTCACTCTCTGCGTTATCCTCATATTTTCTGCCTTCAATGAAAGAAAACCTAGAATGGTGCCTTCCTCGTGTTTTCACTAAATCGTAGAAATGCTCGTCGGAAATGACCTCTGATGGTCGTTTGATCCAAACCCATCTCAAAGTGAGGTTACTGCTAACATTAGACCAGGACAGCTGTGCCTTCATCTAGCAAAGTCTTTTTACTCAAAGAGTTGAGCTCAACATTGACACTGCATTTTTTGCTTAAACCCTTGAAAAAACAGGGATGGAGGTGCAGATTCTGACACACAGATACTTTTGCAAAAAATAAGTTGTGATTCACCACAGCCTTCCAATATCAAAAGGTCAAGATACTCTGTTTTTCATCCTTACTCAGAATTAAACAAAGCCTTTCAAATGAACTGAACCGAAAAACTGATTTAAAAAATCCAAGTCTAAATTAAAAAAAAAAAACAAAAACCCAACAAGGGTAAACTATTTAAGGAAATAAGGAGAATAAGAGTAAGGTCTCAACCTGGAAATATGTCAGGGAAAAGATCTGTGGGTCCTTTGTAGAAAAAAAACAAACTGATGCCAACTTTCACATTTGTTTTCCCACAATGAAATAATTTTGTAATTCTTCTCCTACAACTGATGTTCCATAGCAATACCAGTTTGCTTCAATTATCTTGCCCCTCTCAGTGCTAGTAGTCCAAGAACTATATTCAAAACTATTCTTTCTTGGCTACAATTTTGCTCTTTGTCACAGCCAAACATTTTGCAGAGACTGTCTTCACAGCTTGATTCCAGTAGAACCAGTTGGGGTTCTAAAGGAAACCTGAATCTTTCCTTATCAGCTCACCTACTCAGCTTCACAGCGGCTTGCATGTATACAAACCTGTACAGATGCATATATGAGCCTAATAAATAAGGTGTAGCCTATTAGAAGGCTGTGTAAGTAATGATAATCACTTTCTTCGTGAGGACATTTCTATCAAAATGAATTACATATAACTGAATCTAATATACGATGAATTAAATCTTGAAAAACAACTTCAAAGAGACAGGCGTTGTAAGCACAGGGCACTACCCTTTAAATTGCTTTAAAAAACACTCAGCGTGTTAAAAGAGAGCAATCTGACATTAAGAAAAGGCACACAAATAATGTATATTGGCTTTTACTAAGTAGTAAGGAACCGATCACCATTCTCTTCCTGAGAAATAGTGTTTGCACTTACAGATATTTGGTGTTACAACAGCTAACTAAAAGCAAGATACGCAAGCCATGCAGAGAAAAATAAAAGAAAAAGAAAATGCATGGGATGTGAAGAGAGCAGCAGAAGAAATAGACAGTAAAAGGTAACTATGGTGTGATCTGTAACAAATTCAGAAATAAGGAACATGCTTTTTACACTTTTCTATACCAAAAGTTATGAGTATAGCAACTGAGAGCTGTACTTGAAAATAAGTTTATTTACACTGGTATTTTTATTAGATCTCATTGAGTAAACTAGCTTCTGAGAGCATCAAGTACTGTTCCACATGAATCCTCTAAATTGAACTGTACAAAATAGTCTCTTTTACATCTAAAAATATTCAAGCTTCACATTTTCTTATGTATATTTTTAATGTTTTATATCTCTGTGGTATGAAAGCATAGTGAACTGTAGTGGAATCTGTCATTACATAATGTAGCCAACATTAATCCAGTAGATCACATGGCCACTTGGACAGTGACAAAGTGTCAATGTACTTCATTAATATGGTTGATTTACAACACTACAGAGGTTGATGACACACAGTATGCAAGACCATGAATACTAACACTTAAATCCAATAGAATTTAGCCTAAATTATAATTTTTACCTGTCAGGCATGATTACATAGCATTAATATTTTTTTCATATTATCAAACCACTGCTGAGATGCACACAGACATAAAAATCTCTTGAGCTGTCTGTGCCTATATACACTAGGTGTGTTGAGCAGCCTTATGGAAAGAAAGCTATACTAGATAAAAGTTTGCCTTGCAAGCTAGTGGCTTCTCTATCAAATACCATAACTGCTCATGATAACCTTCTCAGCCTGGAGAAGAGAAGGCTCCGGGGAGACCTTACAGTGGCCTTCCAGTACCTGAAGGGGGCCTCCAGGAGAGATGGAGGGGTGCTGTTTGCAAGGGCATGTAGCAACAGGACAAGGGGCAATGGTGTTAAACTAGAGCAGGGCAGGTTTAGATTAGACATTAGGAAGAAGCCCGTTACAATGAGGGTGGTGAGACACTGGCACAGGTTGCCCAGAGAGGTGGCAGATGCCCCATCCCTGGAGACATTCAAGGCCAGGCTTGATGCGGCTCTGAGCAACCTGATCTAGTTGAAGATGTCCCTGCTCACTGCAGGGGGGTTGGACTAGATGACCTTTAGAGGTCCCTTCCAACCCAACACATTCTGTGATTCTATGACAGTACCAATTGATAAACACAGATTAGCCTAGAGAAGTATCAACTTTTCAAACTTTATTGCTTTTGTTACTGTGGTAAGGCCGATAACATTATTGTAAGAAGTCAGTTTGGTTTTTTTTTAATGAAATGTTTAGACTAGCAGACAATCCTTTTAAAACATTCTATATTCCATGCCCAACAGCCTCACAAGTTAAAGAAATTGAAACATTGTATCAAAACAAGTTTAAATTAACTTTCAAAAATTGAAACATTGTATCAAGCCCAGTTTTAATTTAATTCCTGTTTTTAAGCACAGTACTGTTTAGCCTCAATTTTCTCCCTAAGTAATATTAAAACCATATTGCCCCACAGACTACGTGTAGACTGTTGATACTAATACCACAAAATCACAGAATCATGTAGGTTGGAAAGAACCTCCGGAGGCCATCTAGGCTAAAGTTGCTCAAAGCAGGTCAAAGTAGATCAGGGCTCAGGGCCTCATGCAGCCCAGTTCTGAGCATCTCTGAGGATGCTATCCAAAATCTGTGCGCAACCTGTAGCAGTGTTTTACCACTCACAGGGTGATTTTTTTTTTTTCTTGTCTCTAATTGGAATTTTTTATGTTGCAACTTGTCCGAATGGCTTCTTGTCTTCTTTTCACTGTGCACCTATATGAAGAGTTTGGCTCCATCTGCTCTAGACCCTTCTATTAAGTAGTTGAAGACAACACTAAATCTCACCTTAGCCTCTCTTCTTAAGGCTAGAAAAACCCAGTTCTCTCAGTCCATCTCTGTTGGACTTATGCCAGTACATCATTGTTTTTCTTGTACTGGGGAAACCAGACTGCACACAGTGCTCCAGATGTCGTCTCACAAGGGATGAATAGAGAAAACAATCACTTCCTTTGACTTGCTGGCTACACTTTTGCAACAGTCTACTATGCAGTTAGTTGCCTTTCCACAAGAATACACTGCTGACAAATGTAAAGATGAAGTTCTTACCCATAAAAAATTTCATCCCACATGGATGCAGAAGCACTCAAGAACAGAGATTTTTTAGATTTAATCATAAGCATGGAGGCATATTGGGCCCTTTACTTCTCAGCATTCTACATGTATGTGAAATTAATGGAAAGGAATTGTCACGAGTTCCCTCACATGCAGAATGTCCTGTTCTCCCACTCCTATGCCTCAAAGAAAGACTGCAGGTGGAAGGTTGTACAAAGACAAACTTCAGGACCAAAATGGTCCTGCAGAGGGTGAAACTTTGAGGTAAAGAATGTTCCTAAGGATTAATCTTACTATTCCATTCCAGCTTACACTTTAACACAATTTATAAACGCAGCTTCCTCCTAGGTAAGTTATCTAATATTTATTTTATGCAACTACCACCATCATGGCTCCCCACCAATGTGTTTAAGGAATGCTGTGTCAGAAATAAGCCAAACAGAAAAATATAAGAAAAATAAAATCTTTGAAAAAGTAAACCTAAAACATGGATAAAGGAGAGGTCCACCAAAAAAACCCCACAAACCCACACAAAACCAAAACAAACAAAAACCAAAACCACCCCCCAAAAAATGCAAACAAAAAAACGCACAGAGGAAAAACAAAATAAAGAGTACACAAGCTGGAAACAGTTTGTGAATAACAGGCTCAGCTTCTGACATAGATTTAAGGACTTGTTCCACATTCACTTATATAACTTCTGTGTCTTAACATCACAAATCTAATGCATAGCAATTCAAAACCTTAAAAAAACCCAAAACCAATACCGACAAAGAACAAAAAAAAAAACCCAATCCACCCCACAACCAAAACCACAAAAGAAAACAAAAAAAAAGCTAAACCCAGGAAGTGTTTATGATCCGTTAACTCCATGACCAGCTTAAATTCTAAATATATCAATGTAAGTGGAATCAAAAAACCAGAATTTCTTAGTATACTCCCAAGCCTTTTCTTTAGATCCAGGTAGCAAATGCAAACCATCAGCAGCTATCCTTCATTTTTTTAAGTAAACCTATAATTCCTATTGGCTTCTCTTTACCTCATGATGAGTCCCTATTCGTTTTTCTACTATTTCTCCCATTCAGAAATTCCTTCGTGGCCCCAAAAGGTTGAATATTACTGTCATGGAGTGAGGAAAGCAGTACTCCCACTAAAGCTGGAAATGTGTCCTAGGATCAGTAGCTAAGATGAGGCTCAGAAAAAGACTAGAATACAGACAGAACTTCTTTAACAGATACAAAATCATTTTAGTAAAAAATATACTAGCTCAAAATGTGATGATTTAGGCATAACCTGCTAAAACCATAACGTGGCTATATACAAGCTGAATATTATGGAATGCATGGCTTATATTTTGTTGAAGGGCTAGGAAAAAGAAACTAGCAATGGCATTATCAGATTTAAATGAAAATCCTTTGTAAAGTCTGAAGCAAGACCTGAGATTTACCTTGTCAATCAAACTACCCATTAAGGCTTAATATTGTTTGTTATAATGACCAAAACCATCACTGACTCTTTTTTGCTGCTGAACTTGGGTTCAAAAGGATTTAAATGGCACAAGTGGAATCTCCAAAAAACATCACTGTACAAAAGAATATGGTCTCCAGCAAAAATATACTGGATACGGAATATACAGTGATTGTCATTCAGTTACCATGCTTGTTTTCATATAGTGTAACAGAAGCGTTTTATACATGAGTTGCACACCTAACTTAAAAAAGATGTATTGTTTTACCCTAACATAGGAAATGTTGAGTTACAGCCTTTTACTTACACTGTAGCAGTGCTGCAGCACTGTTTTGAAATCCTGACTATATGAAAAACGTATACAGTTTGTTATATAATTTCTCACACTTTAATCTAAAGTTTTCCCCTGATTTATAGCAAATTACTTGCTAAATCTAGACTAGTAAAAACAAAACTGATGTGTTCTTGCTTTACTTCCTTTGTATGCTTTTTTGATTTGAATTAATTTTTAAGAAACTCACTTTCTTATATACAACAGAAATATCTAATATCCAAACAGAAATAGCAATGGCTTAGAGATAGTACACCTACTAATCTTTCTACTATGTATTATCACAACTGAATAGCCGTAGGAACTACTAAAGATTAGAAATGTATGCACTAATTTAAATCAAGTTAAATGGAGACATAAGACCTTGCTTTAAAATTTCTAAAAAATATAAAACAGAAAGGATCTTAACAAAGCAAGCAAACACAGAAAAGGTTGATAAATCAAAAAAAAACCTGCGTGCTTAGAATTTGCTTAATTGTTTGTTCTTACCTTCTGTGCTTAATCCAGGACTTGAAGTGAATTTTGCTACATCGACAATCTTTACAGCAAACTGTTGCCCTGTTTCCCTGTTGATACATCGCCGCACAACGCTGAATGGACCCCTGAAAGACACACCAGAAAACAGCAATAAATAACCCATTCTCTTTTATGCATTATGCATTACAATTCCATTATTCTAAACAAAGTTTAGATTCCAACATTCAAGTGTAGCATTTATACAGAAGCTTATACCTCTCATCCTTCCTGACCATTAAATATAAAATTAGTAATTTTAACTACAGATTAGTGTAAAGAACACCAAATGAGTCTTGTATTTTCCTATACTAAAGACATAATCTCTTGCCCTGCCACTTTAGAAAGGCTATACTTTTAGAAACCTTATGTAATATACTGACATTATTATTAAATTTTAAGTGGACTTTATTTTGATCCATAATCCAAATGGGGGTAGGCGTGGGGTAGAGGAGGCAAGAAATACATTCTTGCTTTCAGTCCTAAACTAAAGTTTAGAAATTGCCATTTGAAACAACTGAAAGGATATTCCATCAAAACAATAAGAATAACAGAATTGTTAAGTCTTGCTGTTTGGTTTTATCTGTTTGCTTGTTTTACACAAACTATGTTTATTTTGAGCTTATTTGGCACCACTAGATACAAACAACCTCCATTGGAATACTTAAAAATTCCACAAAAACTTGTAATTTTCTCTCATCTGTGGAACTTAAAGAACCCCCACAAAAGTTATAGATAAAAAGATTTATTAAAATTAGTTCAAAGTTCAAACAGATGTTAGTATTGCACTCAACTAATAAAAAGCTAGTTATTTTTCAAAATTGAAATTGTATTTGCCAAAACATGAGTTAGAACAATGGCAACCTTTTAAAAACCATCACTACCAATATGCATTTTCGGAAGTTTCTTTCAGTAGATGATTTAAGTTGCTGGTGCCTTGACTTAAAATACGGAATCTTCCATTCAGTGTTAACAACAAACAATACAATCAGATAATTATGGTAGGTCAAGCTTCCAAACATGAAAAATTAATAGGTTATGAAAACAGAATAGGATTGTTTCAAGACTGCAACAGTTGTAGCAAATGAATCCCTTTTTACTGCTACTTATTTAATGACTGACATGATAGTTCTAAAGAAATCCATTCTAAAGTCTTCTCAAAAAGACGTAAGGGAAAATTTGAGGATGAAAAGAGCCTTTGTTCAAAAGTTCACCTATTGAGTGAACATTCACCTGCTGAGTGAAATAAATGCTTAAATATAGCTTAAAAGACAAATTCTTCCATTCAAGCAGTGAACTGGAAGTTACTTTCTGAGCAATGAGATTGCAAAGTAACACAATTCTCCCAATAAAAAGTTCCCTGAAAAGGGAGAAATGTCCCTCTGAGGGCACTTACAAACCTTTGTAACTGGCTTTTGGTATTCCTTTACATACCAGATGATTCAAATAATGTAATTCATCATACTACCAAAATCATACTCCCACAGCTAAAATCCAATTTTTTACTCTTTAAACAACATATTTGCACAGATTTCTTGAGATAAGATCATTTCTCACACAGGACATGAATCTAAGCATTGACAAACAAGGAATATATTTATTAGCACAACTATATACATGTGAATTATGCTGATGTACTCAAACAGAACTAACTACACATGAAAGTGCCTGGGTTTTTTCCCCTCTTTCCTTGCTCCTAACATACAATGAAACCCCCCATACTGATGGATATTTTCTTCTCTGAATCCCACACCCCACTATTATTCAGCATCTGGTCTTTTACCAACAGTTACCACAGTTATTTTTAAAAATATGTTCAATTAAGATTCTAATACATAGAAATTCAGTTACATCTGTAAATGCAAAAGGCTCAATTGACTTCATTTGGCATCTGAAAGACTACAGCTATTGACTTGGAATCCTCCCATCCCTACCCCTTTTCAGAAAGTAATCATTTATTAAAAAGTCTCATTTTATATAGATCAGTGTCACCTTCTTATCCCAAGTCTCTGGTTACACTTTTAGTATCTGTCAAACTAAAATTGCTTTAAAATAGTATAAACGCATTTAAATTATGGTAATTTAAAAACATTTCAAAACCTAAACCACAGCTTTGGAATAACATCGCCTATACTCGTTCCCATTCATAATTGCCATAAATTACTAGAAACTAAATGTATTTCATTAAAATGATCCTTTTTCTTTTCATTCTCAGTGTTTTTTCCTCACATAAAGCCTTTCTGAGAACATTAAATAATGCTTTAACGTAATCTGATACAGAATGGTAGATCACTAGAGCGTAGAGACATCTGACAAGACCATATCCTTACTTACAGGTAGACCCCCGACTTCTGTTCATTCACATAAACTCTATGAATATAAATATTTCTTGGTGTTGACCAAGCTACTTCTAGATTTCTTGGTTTCTTCAAGTCTGAGCTGGAGAGCTTGCCCATCCACCTGAATACGTGTACATACTTTGAGCAGCCAAGGAGAGATAGTTGCAGGAATCATAAATTAAAAAGGAACATAGAAACTGCAGCTCCAAGAGGGAGCAGACTTGCAGTCACCCCTATCTTTCTCTCTCATAACCATGACTTATTTTTTCCTTCCCTTATTTATTAACATTTTTAGAACCCTGACTTGAGCTATTTGCTTCCTGCATATTAAGTCTGGGACAAAAAAATTATGCATCTTATTCAGTTCTGTAACAAAGAGGGTACAAGAAACACCCATCTGTAGAGTCTCAACCTTTATGGCCATATTGAAAATTACTTATGGTTTTAACAGAGCCTTCTCTACTTAGGCTGAGGAATGCCAAAGACTCTTAAGTAAATCAAAGGTGCTGTAAAGCACAGTAGACAAGAATTCAGTGATGCCTACAATGAAGTCATTCTATTAAAAAAATACACCAATTCAGAGTTTCATATAGAAATCAAAGTATTTATTTCCTCATAGCTGCAATGGAACACAACAGTTTTACAAATAAAGTTATAACAGCCCACAGTGATACTCTCTAATCCGAGCAGAAATCTGTAATCAGAAAACAAAAGTCTGTGCTTCCTATTCCTAACACAGTAGTTTCAAACCTTGTTTGGGAGTTAAGTAACAGAAGTCTTTCAGGCCACCCTCAGCCCCAGCACCAAAATCACACCCTCCTCAGTCAGGAAAAGGACTACACTATTTCATCTCTCAAATGAGACAAGGAGCTATTCACAGAATCACAGAATCTTAGTGGTTGGAAGGGACCTTTGAGATCATCGAGTCCAACCACATAAAAAAAAAAAAAAACAACAAAAAAAAACCCACACAAAAAAAAAGCACCCACGAACTAAACTCCACACCCACAACCCCCCACACAACACCCCACCGCAAACCAATAATCTTGGGCACTAGAGCATGCCCTGAAGAGCCATGTCTACACATTTCTTAAATACCTCCAGGGATGGTGACTCCACCACCTCCCTGGGCAGGTTGTTCCAGTGCCTGACCACTCTTTCAGTAAAGTAATTCTTCCTAATATGTAATCTAAACCTCCCCTGCCGCAGCTTCAGACCATTTCCTCTGGTCCTGTCATTATTCCCTTGGGAGAAGAGGCCAACCCCTGCCTCTCTACAGTTTCCTTTCAGGTAGTTGTAGAGGGCAATGAGGTCTCCCCTCAGCCTCCTCTTCTCCAGACTAAACATGCCCAGCTCCCTCAGCCTCTCCTCATAGGACTTGTTCTCCAGACCCCTCACCAGCTTGGTGGCTCTCCTCTGGACATGCTCCAGCACTTCAATGTCCCTCTTGTAAAGAGGGGCCCAGAACTGAACACAGTACTCGAGGTGAGGCCTCACCAGTGCCGAGTACAGAGGCACGATGACTTCTCTACTCCTGCTGGCCACACTATCCCTGATACAAGCCAGGATGCTATTGGCCTTCTTGGCCACCTGGGCACACTGCTGGCTCCTGTTAAGCTGGCTGTCCACTAACACTCCCAGGTCCTTTTCTGCCGGGCAGCTTTCCAGCCACTCTTCCCAAGCCTGTAGCGTTGTTTGGGGTTGTTGTGACCAAAATGCAGGACCCGGCACTTGGCCTTATTAAACCTCATCCCATTGGCCTTGGCCCATTGATCCAACCTGTCTAGATCCCTCTGTAAAGCCTTCCAACCCTCAAGCAGATCAACACTCCCACCTAGTTTGGTGTCATCCGCAAACTTACTGAGGGTGCATTCAATCCCCTTGCCTAGATCATCAATAAAGATATTGAACAAGATTGGCCCCAAAACTGAGCCCTGAGGGACACCACTGATGACCGGCCGCCAACCAGATTTTGCTCCATTAATCACAACTCGCTGGGCACGGCCATCCAGCCAGTTTTTTATCCAACAGTATCCAATATTCAACAGTTGCATCTGCCACTGGGGAAACATATATCACATCCTCACTAAATGATAATTTCTATAGCTCATTTTACTAACCCTGCAGCTCAAATTACACAGATCTAAAATACAGAGATGATGCAGACAGGGGAAGGAACAACTGGAACTCTAGATAAAGATCATCAAAACTGTTAGTGACAGATCAGACTACTTATTCGTTTATTTATTAAAACAGACGAACTGAGTTAAGTTGCATACTAAGACTTCATATTGTAAGTGTCATACAAACTAAAATGATAATGTAATGTGTTTTATATTTCATTTCTCTCTGTGCTACCCTTAACAGACATAACCGCTGAGATATGCTTTCAAAATCTTTCACTGCAGTTAGCATGCACACAACAGACTACACCAGTTCAAAACATGAGAATCATTAAAATACACAAGTAGTAAGGACAGATGATTTTTTCACTGATGTTTCGTCAACAATTGGCAGCAGCACATTCCAACACCTGCAATACTTTGAGTCCCACCTGCAATATATGCCAAAAAGCAAAACGTATTTTCTTAAACTGAAGTTGGAATGCATGCTGATTTTTTCTGTCTACTGCAGATGGAAATCAAAGTATTACAATACATTATTAAGGAGGTTACTGATTATATGTAGGCCATTAAAAGTGGATAGGAACACTGAAGAGGTGCCTTTTAACCAGTTCTTTTCATGCTTCCAAAATTTCGAGTAGGCAGGGCAGGTCCTGATGTAATCTTTACTGTCTAGCACAAACCAGTTAATGTTATATCAGCTAGACACAAACGTAAAGAAAATAAATTATTAACTACTTTCTCCTTCAGAGGTACAACATTCAAAGTACAATAAAATCAAACTCTTGAGACCATCCAAGCCTTTTTTATCATCTCCTTCACTTTAAATGTCATCAGGACTTCAAGCATAAAGATCATAAGCCAATATTTTGCAAACTTTATTTTTTTTATACTAGAATCTTGTTGGCTTATCTCTCTGTTCTGTTTCCTTTCCCTTCCTCCCATCCATGTTGGTGTGTAAGAATGAGAACTAGCTGTGATTAAAATATACCTTGTTGATTCCTAACAGGCGCAAATACTTGAAACCAGTTACTACAGCCTGTTCTTTTCCCACATCCTGAATGAACTGAGCTGACCTGTGGGAACGGAGTTCCTACTGACGGATGATATAAAGACACTTTCAGAACCCCTATGCTTCAGAACCCCAAAACTTGAGATTTTAAGTCATTGACTTATCAGATCATCAAGAATTTGCTCAACATCTCTCCCAAGTGAGTCACAATTTTTTGAGGAACTTAATATAAACCAATGCATTTTGGCTCTCAAATTCATTTTCATTAATTTAAGTTAAAAAAAAAAGGTAAGACACTCAAGTCGAACAGTAAAACCAACAATAGCGAACAACTCTTCCAATGAACAGAGTACTCCTTTAAAAATGAGCTTCCATTTATAAGTAAAAGGCCTTAGATTCCTTTTCCTTATTTAACAGGGCTTAAGGATTAAGAACTTGAAATACGCAATACAGGTCTTAAGGTTACCTTTATTCAACATTTTAGGAAACATTGGTCTTCCATTTAAAAGTGATTATGTCAGTTTGTTGCATTAAGATACAACAGAAGTACACAGATAAAGTCACATGAGGAAAAAACATATATACCCAGATTTACTTATTTTTTTAAAGGCTAGCATTTGCTTAACTAACCAGCAGACAACACTGCTTTTTACTAATGTGGTTAGTATTTCCAAAACAACTGTATCCAAACTGATGAAAATTGTTGGAAAGAAAGCAAATTACAACCACATTTTAAAGAGATAGATCTCTTTCCCACTTTACTCATCCATGTCATTTATAAAATATACTTGTTCTTTAATTTTCCCCTTCGATCGATACAGTATTTCCAAGATTCATTAAACGTGCAGTTAGTCACTATATCAGCTCATTTGCATGTGGAACTGCAGCTTAAAACAGTGACTGAACATGATCTCTGTAAACTAGCACATTGGATTAGAGGGCATCCACATTTAAAAAGCCATCACTGGCAATGTTGGGTAGACATTCTTTGTTTTATTCTCAAAGGAAAATTTAAAATACTGCATTATGATGACTGTGGCACAGAAGAACATTTGGGTTGAAGATCTGATACGTCTTTAGAAAATTAGATAATATCCCAATGAAGTCACAAAACCGAGTTCCCAAGCAGCAACATTTCTATCACAGGTATCCTTCAACAGT
This sequence comes from Rissa tridactyla, assembly GCF_028500815.1. Lineage (NCBI taxonomy): Eukaryota > Metazoa > Chordata > Aves > Charadriiformes > Laridae > Rissa > Rissa tridactyla. Next base: position 96,802,268 of record NC_071466.1, read on the forward strand.
TCACATCTTTGAAACCAAGTCAGTGTTTTAACTCAGCTTTAGGACAAAAACATACAAAGAACAAAACACAAGACAGGAGCAGTTCACTGGATCTCAGCCCAATATGAATACATAATTCCTAATATTAATCCAACAGAAAACAGAATATACGGAGTACCAAAGCTGTGGTTCTAAGATAGGGGAAAAAAACCAACAGCTCACAAATCTTCCTTTGCCTTCATGATCATTTTTGAGACACGATCATTTAAACACCTTTAAAAGTACTGAATCTCAGTGTTTATGTAATATTTAAGTACAATGTAGATTTTATTTTGTATAAGTAATTAAATAGCTGGAGAAAGGCTACTGAGTAAAGTGGCAGAGTTTGAAACAGGTCATTTAAAACTAGTGAAACTGAAGTCAAAAAAAGATTTGGAAATGGCAGGTATTTATAAATAACGGTATTTAAAGAATCACGGAATCACGGAATCACGGAATCTTCAGAGTTGGAAGGGACCTCTAGAGATCATCTAGTCCAACTCCCCTGCTAGAGCAGGATTGCCTAAAGCACATCCCTCAGGGCTGCATCCAGGCGGGTCTTGAAAATCTCCAGAGAAGGGGACTCCACCACCTGCCTGGGCAGCCTGTTCCAGTGCTCTGTCACCCTCACTGTAAAGAAGTTTTTCCGTGTATTTGAACGGAACTTCCTATGTTCTAGCTTGTGCCCATTGCCCCTTGTCCTGTCGCTGGGAACCATTGAAAAGAGCCTGGCTCCGTCCTCCTTAAACCCACCCTTTAGATACTTGTAAACATTGATCAGGTCCCCCCTCAACCTTCTCTTCTCCAGGCTAAAGAGTCCCAGCTCTTTCAGCCTCTCCTCATAAGGGAGGTGCTCCAGTCCCACAATCATCTTGGTTGCCCTTCGCTGGACTCGCTCCAGTAGTTCCCTGTCCCTCTTGAACTGGGGAGCCCAAAACTGGACACAGTACTCCAGTTGTGGCCTCACCAGTGCAGAGTAGAGGGGGAGAATGACCTCCCTCGACCTACTGGCCACAGTCTTCCCTATGCAGCCCAGGATGCCATTGGCCTTCTTGGCGACAAGGGCACACTGCTGGCTCATGGATAATTTGCTGTCTACCAGGACCCCCAGGTCCTTCTCCTCAGAGCTGCTTCCCAGCATGTCCGCCCCTAACCTATACTGGTGTTTGGCATTCTTCCTTCCCAGGTGCAGGACCCTACACTTGCTTTTGTTGAACCTCATTAGGTTCTTCTCTGCCCAGCTCTCCAGCCTGTCCAGGTCATGCTGGATGGCAGCACGGCCCTCCGGAGTGTCGGCCACCCCTCCCAGCTTGGTATCATCAGCAAACTTGCTGAGGATACACTCTGTCCCCTCATCTAGGTCATTAATGAATATATTGAACAAAATTGGTCCAAGTATTGACCCCTGAGGGACACCACTGGTTACAGGCCTCCAACTGGACTCTGTGCCGCTGATCACAACCCTCTGGGTTCTGTCACTCAAAACATTAAACATTCAAAACATTAGCTAAGTGATAAAACATGATCTATAAGAAATTATTGTTACAACTTAAAAATACTCAACTGCCATTTCTTTTAAAGGCTTAAGCAAGCTCTTATACATAGGAACAAAAATCTCAGGGAAAACACTTGTCAAAAAAACCTAGAGTAACTTAAAACTTTCATTATTCAACGTAGAAATACCTGATGGGGTGTGAGTGCAGGAAACATGCTAATAAAAGCTGAGTCATGTCAATGCAGTGTGCACTATAGGAGCTAATTAGACATCCAGAGTGACCTTAACACTCAGTCTTTCTACTGCAGAGCTCAGTGGAACTCCAGTCAGAAGGAGTGGCTGATAGTGTGGACGAGAAACCCAGTCACAGTCCACCTCCAGCCCACCGCCCTTCCGGCAGTGTTCCCCTCATTGCAGTATCATTAGAACCCACTCTTCCAGCCCTCCTCAAAGCCTTATCTGACACAGAAAGGGAGGCAATGAAAACTAGAATTGAAAAGACGACTACACAATTATGTTCAGCACCAAAACACTGGCAGAGCTACCCCAGAGAAAGAGAGAGAGCAGACAGGAGGAGCTTCCAGCCTTTTTTGCCCTTAACCATTTCTTTCCTTCCTTAAGAAACTACAGGAGTAGCCACTCCAGTGCTTGTGAAACAGAAACACTCTCCAAGAAAACCTTAGGGTATGCTTAGAATTTATGTGACATACTGAAAAAATAATTACTTTCAGTTTTAAGATTTTCTTGTATAATTCAGAAGCTTGGTTTTGTCTCTATAAAAGCAAAACATTGGCAGAAAGAGATCTCTTCTGCTACACTGTCTTTTCGATCTCCAACCTGCAAGGGGGATAAGCTATCCTTAACTGATCTGTAACTTCTATCAACAGAAACAGTAAGCCTGTGGCCTGGTTTTTCTTCTTACCAAGTGAAAAAGCAAGAATGAATTTATCAGTCGTTCTACACTTTAATACATGAGGTGTCTATGTACCAAATCTCTTAGGCATACATATGCTATAAACAGATGCTGACATATAAAAATACCAATAATGTATCTGTAGTTTGTAAACAACTCTTTATTTGCATTGACTGGCTGGGATATTGAGGGGATGGGAAAGGAAGAACACTGAGATAAGATGCTCACTACATTCTCTATTCCATTATCATTAAATAAAAATTTTAGCACCAGTCACAAACAACATTCTTCACATGGAAGCTATTCAGAAAATATTTTTATTTTCACATATACTACAACATCCTCGATTTTCATAATTCCATAATTATCAGTTAACACTGACTGTATTCTTGTAAATTCTCCCATTTTATTCATAGACTCATGGAACAATTTAGGCTGGAGAGGACCTCTGAAGTGACATGCTTAGTAATTTTGTCAGAACATCTACTTGTTGCTATTAAAAATGATACTACACCATTACTTTTTTTTTTTTTAAGAAAACAGCAGAAACTACCTCACTCTGAAAACAACCATTTACAAATAATTATTCACCTCAGCATACAGACAAGCAAATTCTGCTTTCAATAATTATCATAGTAATAGGTTTCACAGTCTTAAAAGAGTTGGTCTGAAAGCTGCAACTGTAGCAGGAATAGTAATAATAAGTGTACTTTGTTAAGACCCATAAGCTTTTTGGAACGAGATCAGACATTAGCTACTGGGCAGCTTTCCGAGGGGTGTGCTTCCACAAGAAAGGCCACATGATACATATGAAAGATTGAAGGGTTTTTAGAGCAAGATTACAGTACGTTATTTCAAGTACATGTTTGGATGATACTGAAGTATGATGACTGTTTTAAACAGAAGCAATAGTTATTGACATAGAGGAGCTCTTTCAAGAAACTGTCCTTAGATCTTCCTTTACATCCTATTTTTCAATTCATTAAAGGTCATTTGCAAAAGAAGGGTCAAGAATTCAAGTAACTCCTAATAGCCTTCTTAAAGAGTTCAGACCCTTGGCTCTACGGATTCCATTTTTAGCTCATTTCTTCCTTGATAATCTGTTTCCAGTGATTCACTACTAACTCACTTTTGCTGCAAGGTTAGACCTTAGACACTATTTTCACTTTTCTAAATCAGTACATGGGTCTAAAATGCTATGCTAGCAGCCTCAGTCTTCAAGAAAGTGACTGATTACGTGCCCCATTTCATGATGGATGAAAGAAGGAAGAAAAAATTATTCCTAAGGCGTGTATCTACTAAGCATACACAGGTAAATTATGAGACATTCTCTTAACTGAGATATAAATAATTATAATTCATAATTATAAATCAGAAAATGGCGCTGTTTTTTAATTATTTGTGAGACCAAAGAATGAAAATTGGTTTCTTAAGCTGATACGAAACATTCTGCCCCCTCATCAGCAAAGAACTTCAAAAACTTACGACAAATAGGATTCTCCCCTCTCTTTTTTTCACCTTAAGGTAGATGAGAATCTACATCTCACTCAAGAAATTATTTAGGGCAGGTGAGGACTGGTAATCAAAGCACAAAATCTACTTCTTGAACAGGAGAGGGGAGAACTAAGGAAAACTTTGTTCCCTGATAAATTCCCACTGGAAATACTGCAATAAAGGCATGGAATCAAAATCCCCAAAATGTTATTTCACACTGTAATATTCAGTAACACTTCAGACAAAAATACAACACACCGGCAGCTGAATCAAGAGCATCAATTCAAAAGTGTTCGGAAAAACTGATGCTGTTCTCCCTAACAGACTCCTTTAATACCTGACCAAATCTTTTGCCCCTTTCTCTTCTTTGTAAAGAAAGACCTAGTGTACAAGATCAGAAGGCAGTGAAGGAAATCTAGGAAAAAAAATTATGAAACTACATTAGGTATGAAATCATTCAAGAGTGAGAAGAAATGCATCAAGAATGAACAAATGTGTAAAAAAGAACACTTCAATCACAGGAACAAGAGAGAGTATATTAAAAATAATAGCTTTGCCTCCAAAAGAACAGAGAAAGGTTGTAGAGTATCTTCAGTCTCATCAGCTAGAGATAACGATCATTACTTTTCTCTTTTCCCATTCAGAGAACCTTTTTATCCCATTCATGTTAATAGGTCTTGTTCCACCTCAGGCTGTGGCTTCACCAGCATTTCTTCAGCAGCAATACTGGCCAAACCAGCAACCCTTCTAGCTATTGTGTTACCCTGAAACAGCTTTGGCATGGTTACACTGAACCAAATCAAAGAAGAAACAAAACCCACCCAAATATCCCACACAAACCACTTCTGTTTTTTCACTGTGTTACTTTTCATCCAGAGCGGTTGCTCGATTTGGCTTAAAGCATGGCTACGCAAAGAGCTGTGTCAAGAGAGTCAAGCCTAGGAACAAACGGCCAGGACAGAGGGGGTGCTTAAGCAGTGCTACTGCTAAAAGTGAATCTAGTCTCAGACTACAATGATTTTTCATACAGTCCAACAGCTACCTGTAGGGCCTGCACTAATACACATACGTACACTCACGCAATGAAGCAAAGGAACTCAGCTACTGAGAAAGTCTTAGGTAAATCCACATATAGCTGGCTCCACTGTGCACAGTTTGTCTTGCAACTACGAGTGCTTTCGATAACACATAGCACACAGTGAGATGAGAAAGAAGAATGGGAATATGTCAGCCTCGACTGCTGCCAAAAATTCCTTCATGAGATTACACCCTCAGGTGAACTTATATGCATTAACTGCTCCCTACATCATCTCTCCCTCCTGCATTGTGGTTCTATTTTAAATTTCCACTTTAAGATTATTAATGGCCACTTTATACCTATTAGTCCTGTTAACAAAACTGAGCTTACATACGACTTCCTCTTCTCTCTCACACAGATTTTGCCAAGCCTAACAAAAATGCCCCTTTTTTATGATGAGCTTTCTCATTTCAGAATCTCTTCCCTGCATGTGTTCCAGTTTGAATTTTTCTTAGCAAAAGCAACCAGAACTGTGAGTAGTACTCCAGATGAGGTTTTAGCAAAAGTTTGCACAATGTTAATGACGCTTTCTTCTCTGCTGGAAATACTGTGCCTGGTACAATCCTTTACTTGCCTTCTCCACATGCACATCATATAGCTACCTAATATAGTGGCAATCTTCTCCTCAGTTGTTTCTAACCAATCAGCCTTAGCCTGCTCCAAAGCCTGTTACTAGTTTTTCCATTTTCAAGTGGAGGAGCCTGTATTTAGAAGTTCATAATTTCCACTGATAAAGTCCTTGGGTTTTTTCCTTTCTGGGTGATGTCCAGATCTTCCTCTGCAGCAATTATCCTCAAATGTTGCACCAAAAAAAGAGCGCAGATTAATCAGTACAGTTCAATTTAGTGTTCTTTTCTTTTAAAATAACCTGATAAACAACTAATCCAAACCTGACCAATGACAAACCTTCACTTTTTTCATTCTTTCCTCTTTGAATGCCCCATTTTAATCTCTTCTTTAGACCAATATGGAATACTTCACATTTATCATATTGTAATCTTATTGTTTGTTTTAAAGAAAACAGCAAACCAAACTACAAGAGTGAAGTGAGCAGGAAGTACTAGCATATATGACTGACAGAAGGGTTTTTCTCATTGCTTGGAATACACCACCACTAATTCAGGTGCCCCAACACTACTGTGTTACAAAAATCAGAAGTTTCCTACATGTTCAAGACAACAGAGAAAGGTAGACTTAACTTGCATGGGCCACTACAGAAGCAGAGAAGAAACTTAACATTTTTTATGGAAATACCCTCATTTAAACAGTGTATTATGTCTGTGATAAGATATGACATTCCTCAAAATTGAGAATGTGTCACCTTTATACTGTAATATATGCAAAAGGTTCAGAGTTCAGAAATTCTTTGAGGGCCTCGCTCTTCCCCGTATCTGGTTAAGAACAAAACTCCCATTTAATTTGTTACCACTACACAAGTTAAGTCTCAAAGTGGAAAGACAGCAATGGTCAAACACAACAATGTTTTTAAAACACACACATATACTAGAAATCGGTATCTCCCTCAAAACCAACACCTGAATTTAAACAGAATTTATTCTGGTAATCAGTTCAATCAAAACTGCTTCCTGTATAGCTCAATATCTAAATTTTTATTAAAAAAATATAATCTCAGTTCAGTTTAGCTGTCACTTAAAATCATAGCCTCAAGGATATTTCTGTGTGCATACCAATTCACAAGACCCTTTGGAACCAATAACTAGAAGTTACTGAAGTCCATGAGAGAAACCAAGTTTCTAAGTGAGAAAGTTCTTCAGTGCAGCACTAATCAGTAAAGCTAAATTACCCAAAGAATCTTAATCCAGACAGAGAGCTTCCTATACTTCTTACAGGAGTTTGGCCTCTGAACTGCCAAACACCTTCATGTGTTAGGAAAATGAAAAGTATCCTGAAAAGAAAGTCTGTCTTGTGTGTCTCAAAAGTATGCAGATTAGTATTAAATTTCATAAGTTGTCATCAAGATCATGTATGAAGAAAAACATAAATACTTGAGGTTTTCTTTTAAAGATGTTGGAAGACTTCCAGTATTTCAGAAACTGAATTTATGTCTCAAATCATCAGCCTTTAGGGTGATTCATAACATTTAAAGTTATGGAAGGGTTATCAGATTTATTAAGAACATTCCGCTAAATATTGGGAAAAAATTTCCAGGTTATGATCTTTATAAGAAGGTTGTTGAATTCTCTCTTCAGGGGAGAAATGAACGAATTCTGACCTTTTGAACTCTGATGCTTTCAACAATGTACTAGAACAAAAAATTTGACACAGAGAAGATAAGAAAATTTAGTTTCTCTATTCCATCTGGATCTGTTATGTTTCTGAACAGTTCCTTGTATTTTTATGTATGTAATGCATATAAACTACTGTTCAAAGTCAGGGTGCGTTTTTTGTTTTTTATTTTTTTTTATGTACAGCTTGCATCTCAACAGCCTAGATATCTCTATGAAAAAAACACCACCATTATATCCCTTGTACTAGTTCAGCCTTTTTCTAAACTTTAAACAAGTTACTTTTTAGTAGTTTATTTAGAAATATCATCTCTCACTAACTTTAAAGATGTCTTCAGAAAAGCTAACGCAGCTACAAGAAAAACCTTTAGAACTAAATAGGGCTATTCACCTTACTAAATATTTGGAAGGTATATTGTTATATAAGTACAGTAGGGGAATTAATCATTGTTGTTTGTAAAAGTAACAAATACCATAAGTATTTAAACATGAGATACCAGCTTCTTGTAAAACAATTGTTCATGAATTTTAAATTCAACTCTTCTCTTCATGTACTAATTTAAAGTTAAACGCCTCTCCTTAGCACAATCTTGTCATTAGAAAGACTACCATACAAAATATCTCATATTAACTACAGTACAATTATTCCTATATGAACTATAATCACCTGCAAGACAGCTATTAATACACGTACAGCATAATGTACTGTATGATCATTTCACAATTTCTTTAATTAAAAAAGCCACAATGTTATTTTTCTAATTGCTAAACATTTAATAGAACTGTTAACAACCTGAAACTAAATTTAAAGCCTTTACTTCAAAGCCACATTTAATATTTTTCCTTTTTTTCATTACAAAAAGGAAAAGCTGCCTGAATCAATTTCTCCATCAGCTCTGAGACACAGTTGTACTAAAGTTTGTGGCAGCACCAATGTGAAGATAGCACAGGGGTGCTAGCAAACTGCCAGGAGAGGACAAGGTTTTTAGTACTGCTTTTTTAAAAACACGAAACAGCAAATTATTCCTGGAACTATGAAATCAGCAGGAATCAGAACACTGACTTCATATCTGCATGACCACTAAAGGCGCACACACTGATTACAAGTGATTATTTGACCTTTGGGACATTGACAAAAAATAGGAAGTTGAATTCATGGTCCACGTCAGGAACAGCATCTGACATTTCACCAGTTTCCAGCTGCCCTTTATTTATTTTATTCAAGGATTGAACAGTGAAACATGGCAGATGAGCAACACTTCGGGTCCAAGAGTAGATCTCAGTTTGTTTCCTGACATATTCTCACACCAACAACCAAGAAGTCGAAGTATTCTTTCAGTTACATCACTCTAAATTTAAATCAAACTAAAAGTGATTTCAGCTGCAATGATAAATACTGTAGTCCCTGATTTGAACCACAAAATCAAAATAATTCCCTAAACTACTGTCTCAAACCACCAAACCACCTGTGCCCTGATGTTCTTAAAAAAAAAAAAAAAAAAAAAAAAAAAAATCCAGTGTCACTGGTAGAAGTCCCAAAAAAGGATTAGGAGACACTTCAATAAGAAACTTGCTGCTGCCTATTTGAGGCATTCCCAAGCTTAGCTTGCTAGGTTGCCACAAGCAGCCGGTGGCAGCTGCTGCTGCTGTCACCAGAAAGGAGCCTAGTAGTAGAAATGCTGCTTCCAGCTTTGTTCTAGGCTATGTACACATGAAGGAGTAAACACATATCCACACCAACTTCCCTGTCTTTTAAAAATGAAAGACAAAAATAGAGAATTTAGCTAGTATTATGGTTCGAATGATGACACATTCTCAGAGCTATGAAAAATCCCAAGTATTCAAACAGCAAGGTTACGAATTTGAATAAAACTAGGACTTAAAACTGCCAATTGCTTTTGGACTAAACGTATGAACATGTGCTACAGAACCCTACCATAGCACTCTCCTGCTTTGTACTAGAAATTTCATTGTAAATTTAAGTCTAACCATATTTTTAGATAAATTAGGGCTATACAAAACACAAGTAGAAGTTAACTGTTAAGAAAGGCAATGTTTAGGAAAAAGTGAATGAGGAGAAAAGTGATGGCAGTTGATGGTGGAGAGGGAAATGAGAAGAAGAAATCAAATTATCATACTATTTTTTCTTCATTATGCTTCTCTCGTCAAAATAATTAAAAGAGAGAGAAAAAGAGAAAGAGAAGTGCTATAGATCGCAGAGAATACATAGAGTACTGCTCAACCACTGAAAGCAACTTCCTGTTGGCAGGGTTTTCAAATAACTGTGCAAACCTACTTGCAAAGATGTAAAAATATAAATACTCGACACCCAATACTTGGGTGAAACACATACAAGTGAAAATGAAAATCCAACCAAAAACAACCCCCAAAACTTTAATAAAAGTTTATGATGGTATCCATTCCCTTCAAACACCTGTCCAGCAGTTTTTAAGTCATACTAACTGGGCAACTGATTGTGTAGCAGAAGTTGGCAACACAAATTTATTTGGCTTTTAGGAGCATGAGATCCTCACTGAGGATCAAAGACTGTTAGGAAGTGGCAGGTTCCACCGTAGGAGGGCAAAAAAGATTTTTGCCAACAGGGTGATCATCTTGGTAAAGGAGAACTTCACACTAGGAATGACAGAGGAGGGAAATGAGGACCAAAGTGAGAAGGGTGACACAGACAGCAGAGACCTTGTAATGACCAATTTAAAGCTTAATAAATAAGGAAGCACCTACAGGACAGCATGGGGACAACTCTCAGACATCTTCTGGAAAATCACCACAACTAGGTGCCTTTTTGAAGCATCTGTAGAGTAACTCATGCCACATGGGGAATTAACGTTAAGAGTCAGAGGTTTGCATGCAGGTGCAGGGCTGCAGTCTCATTTGGTTCACAAAAACATGGTGGGCTGGCTCACACAACTGGAGTGCTACAATGGGTGGGTACAAGGCTTTAGAAAGGACAGGACAATAAAGAGGGGCAGTTGCTCTTTATGTAAGAGAGCACCTTTATGTTTGGAGCTCTGGTGAGAGACTATGGGTCAGGATCAGCATACAACCAATATGGGAGACACTGTGGTCAGTGTCTGCTACAGACTGCCCGGTCAGGAAAATTCAGAATCATGGAATGGTTTGGGTTAGAAGGGACTTCTAATTGTCATGATGTCCAACCCGCTCTGCCATGGGCAAGGACATCTTTCACTAGATCTGGTTGCTAAAAGCCCCATCCAACCTGACCTTGAACATCTCCAGTGATGGAATATCCACTTCTCTGGGCACCCTGTTTCAGTGTCCCACAGAATCACAGAATGGTAGGGGTTGGAAGGGACCCCTGGGGATCATCTAGTCCAACCCCCCTGCCAGAGCAGGGTCACCTCCAGCAGGTTGCACAGGAACGCATCCAGGCGGGTTTGGAATGTCTCCAGAGACGGAGACTCCACCACCTCTCTGGGCAGCCTGTGCCAGTGCTCTGCCACCCTCAAAGTAAAGAAGTTCCTCCTCATGTTTAGCTGGAACTTCCTATGCTTAAGTTTGTGCCCATTACCTCTTGTCCTGTCGCTGGGCACCCCTGAAAAGAGCCTGGCCCCATCCTCCTGACACCTACCCTTTAAGTATTTATAAGTGTTGATAAGATCTCCCTCGGTCTTCTTTTTTCCAGACTAAAAAGACCCAAATCCCTCAGCCTTTCTTCATAAGAGAGGTGCTCCAGTTCCCTAACCATCTTAGTAGCCCTTTGCTGTACCCTCTCCAGCAGTTCCCTGTCCCTCTTGAACCGGGGAGCCCAGAACTGGACACAGTACTCCAGGTGCAGCCTCACCAAGGCAGAGTAGAGGGGGAGGATGACCTCCCTCGATCTGCTGGCCACACTCTTCTTGATGCACCCCTGGATGCACTGGCCTTCTTGGCCACAAGGGCACATTGCTGGCTCATGGTCATCCTGTTGTCCACCAGGACACCTCACAGTCTCACCACCCTCACAGTAAAGAATTTCTGCCTTATGTCCTATCTAAACCTACTCTCTTTCCATTTAAAACTGTTTCTCGTTCTGTTGTCACTACAGGCCTTGGTAAATACTCTCTCTACATCTTTCTTATAAGCCCCACTTTATATATTGAACGACTCCCTGGAGCCCTCTCTTCTCCAGGCTGAACAACCCAACTCTCTCAGCCTTTCTTCACAGGAGAGGTGTTCATGGCCCTCCTCAGGTCTTTCTTGTACTGAGGACCCCAGAACTGAATGCAGAACTCCAGGTGGGGTCCCATGAGAGTGGAGTAGAGAGGAAGAATCACCTCCCTTGACCTGCTGGTGACACTTATTTTTATGCAGTACAGAATATGATTGTCTTTCTGGGCTGCCAGTGCACATTGCCAGCTCATGCACAATTTTTTGTCCACGAGTATCCACAAGTCCTTCTCTGCAGTGCTGCTCCCAATCCAGTCATCTCGCAGTTTGTATTGGCACTGAGGATTACTCTGACCTGGATGCAGGACCTTGCACTTGGCCTTGCTGAACTTCAAGTGGTTTGCACAGCCATACTCCTCAAGACTGCCAAGGTCCCTCTGGATGGCATCCCTTCCTTCTAGCAAACCAACTGCACCTCTCAGCTTGGTGTCATCTGCAAACTCGCTGAGGGTGCATTCAAGCCCATTGTTTATGTTATTGATGAAGACATTAAATAGTACTGGTCCCAGTACGGATTGTTGAGGGATACAACTTGCTACTGGTTTCCACTTGGACATTGAGCCATTGACTGTAACTCTTGACTATAACTTTTTGGTCACAGCCATCTAGCCAATTCCTTACCCATCTAACAGTGCATTTGTCAAAACCATATAACTCCAATTTAGAGGCAAGCATGTTGTGGGGGACTGTATCAAAGGCTTTACAGAAGTCTAGGCAGGTGAGCTTTTTCGTTGTCAGCTGATGCAGTCACTCCATCATAGAAGGCCACTAGATTAGTCAGGCATGACTTGCCCTTGGTAAAACCATGTTGAGTGTCTCTAATCTCCCTGCCTTCCATATGTTTTGACACATCCTCCAGGAGGCAGATGAGGTCTTTTCAGAGAACTGGAAGAAACCTCATGTTTGCAGGCCCAGGTCTTTATGGCACACCTCAGTATCTGCTGGAGGGACAAAGCTGTAGGGTGCATGCAAACCAGGAGGTTTCTGGAGTACACTGGTTTCTCAATCACTTGTATCAGGAAGTTACTATCGATGAGGGCAGATGGTCTGTTGAAACCTGACACAAACAAGAAAGAACTCATAAAGACTGGGGGCAGCCTTTGCTGCAGAACCACGAAATGGTGGAATTCAGGATCCCAAGAGGAAGGATCAAGGCAAAATGCAGTATCACAATCCCAGACTTTAGCACAGAAATAAGAGCAGGAGAGATACTTTTTGTAGCTTACTAAGCACACCTGGCTAGGCATAAAAATCAAAGAATGATGGCAAATACAGAGTAACAAAAGAAAAAACTGATGTCAGAAAGTAGCTTGACATCTTGCAATGCCAGAATTAAAAGGAAATTTCAATGAGGCTGTTTTGTATTTAGTCATTTAGATACAAAATCTACTTGTTCAGATAGCTTTTAGAATAAGAGTTTTGCTCCTAACTCAGCTGTATATTTTAGTTTCCAATTTACTTCAGTGTTTGTGGCATCCCCAGATAAAGTCTTATAATAAATCATAAACTTGAAGGCCAGCAATATCCCTCGAGATGGCAACTTTATTGGCTGATAGTATTATACTAAGTTTCACACTAAAATGAACGTGTGGCAACATATTTAGAGCAGTGATTCCAGCATAGCACAAGGAATTCCTATACCCAATTCCCTAGCAAAACTGCTATAATATTCAAAACATTAACTCAAAATAACATCAACTTCAAGGATATATCCAAGCTAGATCTAGCCTTTCCATGGAGTTTCATCTGAGGTAGTTGAATGAGTACATTATTAATAATATAAATTGGCATAGATATACATGATGCATATATACACACACAAACCTCCCCCCTCATATATGTACACATACACACAGAGTTTAAATGCAGTACATCAAAGCAATTCCAACATATGTTCAAGTCAAATCTCTTGCAAACACTTTTGAAATCTAGTTTTCTTCTCTGAAAATTAAGTGCATCTGAGACTGAATTACTGAGTCATCATTAAATATCTCAGATCATTCTTCTACATTTAATTCTGCTGGAGTTCTTATTCTGCGTAGCCCAAATATGCAAGTGAACTCAGGGTCAAACAGAAAGTTACCAGATAAATTTATTTCATTCTGAAAAAAAAGCCTGATAAAAGCATCACTGAACGTTTTAAGTTTTCAGTTCCATCCACTCTTGCATAAAACATGGATATCTGAGGTATAAATTTTCACTACCTTAAAGTTACATATTTTAATCATTATAGCACACCAGCACAAAAACATCTTGTATAATGGGTCGACAATGAGGCAAAACCCCAATTATTTAAGACCTGCTATGAAATTTGATAGTGTGCAGTAGCATTTATCAACAACGCAGTTGCTGATCAGACAACAATTTAATCCATCCTGTGAAAGTTATAGCTGAGCAAAATTCATCAGTCACAGATCTTAGTTTGCTAAAAGATAGAAAAGTGCTCATGTCTATAAAGCACCTCAAGATTTAGCTTCACAGAACAGCAAAAACCAATTCATCAGGATCGACTTTGATACTTCATCAGCTTGTCAACTGATGAAACCTCTTTCATTAGCTGTCCTCCATTCTTTACTTTTTTCACGCTCTAGCTAAAATCTGTGCATTAGTACAAATAGAAAAAAAAGAATAGAAATTTTTTTGCTTTTTTGGGAAAGTTAAAAAAATTAAATCCCAATAAAACTGTAAACTCAGTGCATTACTGAAATTTACCATTCCTCCCGGCAATTACCGCTGTGTAATTCTGAAGAATAACTGTCTTTAGCACATGGAAAACTCTTCTACAAACTGCAAGATAAGTAGCAATACAAGGAGCCCATTCCAGTTTTGCAAAGTCTATATTCATGATTTATAATAAAGACTTTCTTTATTGTATTTCAGTCAAGCACAAATTTGGATTTTTGGTTAGAATGCAGAGTTATGTCCCATCTCCTCTGTTTCTCTATCCGTTATTCTCATCTATTGAAAAAAGTTTAACTTCAGATCACAATCTTACAACAGAGAATCCTACACAAATAATTTAATCAATATTTTTGTGTTGTGCATCAGATCTTTATCTACGAACACTAGGCACTGAATTTCAGTTTAAAAAAAAATCCTTTACAGACAGCAGAAATGAAACAGCAGAATACATTTAAAATACAGACTATTTTCCAACAGCTGACAGTTATTTAAACCCATAGGCAAGATTTAAAAAAAAAAAGAAATAAAATTATCTGAATACTGCAGGAGTCTTACTTCTGAAGTTCTTACAGAAAAGGCATGCTAAAGTTATGTTTCTATGTTGATATGCATACGTTTTCACACAAGCACACTGTAGGTATGCAATGATATCTGGTATTTATATTTCCTCTCCCCAGGTAAATCCTTGGTATCAGTTGCAGAAGAAAATTACAGGGGACAGTGCTCCTTCACCTCTCGATTCTTCAGCAAACGTGAGTGAAATGTAGAGCTATAGAAGTCTGTCATCTACCAATATTATATAGAAGAATCCCCATGTTTTTTTAAAAAATTTCTCTAAAAAAACACAAACATTTTAAAAGCCACACCATAATCCGACTAAATTAAGTTTTTTAGAGGAATCCTATTTACAAAACAGGTTTGGCTTCTCTTTCATACTGATACTCTTTTATTTTACACAAATAAAAATTACAGCCCCTTTTATCACTAAGATTACTCTAGCCAGAAACTTCATTATAAAAGTAAAACTAAGATCTCACTGGTATAAAAGCAAAAATGACATTCTATAACTTCTTTTCTGACAAAAGCTAATTCACTTTTTCCTAAAGTTTAGATGCAAAGAATTAACCTATCATTCAAAACTATTTTTAAAATACTTGAGAATGTCATAATACAAAACCCTGAAACCAAACCTTTTTGCTTTTCCTACAGTTATTAAGATAGTCATGAAACCTTAATATGCTTTAGTATGCAATCAGATGATCATAAAAAAAGCTCTCCAAAACCTGTATTTTATTCTCAATTAGACAACCCACATTGTACTTCTGAAATTATGCAAGTTCAGAGGTTACTTTAGGCATAACACCTTCCTGAAATAATCTTGCAAGTCACATGCCAAACGAGACAAAAGGAAAATAATTTAAAGTGAGCAGTATTTCATCCATCTTCAATATATACCACTACTTAAATAAGTTTCCTAAACGATCTCCACAAAAACCTGCTTTTAAAGCAGAAGCAACTATTTAAAACAATCCAGTATTATATCCCACAAATTTCAGACCACCTGCATTTTCTGCATTTGTTTCCACGTTTGCTTTTTTCACTGTAAAATGTACCTTACAGGTTGGAAGGGACCTCTGTAAGTCGTCTTGTCCAACATCCCTGCTCAAGCATGATCACTTAGAGCCCATTGCTCGGCACGATGTCCTGATGATTTTTGATTACCTTCAATGAGGGAAAATCCACAACCTCTCTGGGCAACCCGTTCCACAGCTCAATAACCCTCACAGCGAAAAAGCACTTCCTGGTGTTCAGACAGAGCGTCCCGTGTTTCAGCCTGTGCCCACTGCCTCTGGTCCTGTCACTGGGCACCACTGAAAAGAGCCAGGCTCAATTTCCTTTGCACCCTCCCTTAAGCATTTGTACGCATTGATGAGAACCCTCCTGAGCCTTCCCTTCTCCTGCTCCCAGCTTTTCCTCACAAGAGAGATGCTCCCATGCTTTCATCACCCTAGCGTCAGCCCTTTGCTGGCCTCTTTCTAGCAGCTCCATGTCTCTCCTGTACTGGGGAGCCCAGAACTGCACCCAGCACTTCAGGTGTGGCCTCACCAGTGCTGAGTAGAGGGGAAGAATCACCTCCCTCCACCTGCTGGGAACACTCCTCCCAAGGCTGCCCAGGATACCATTAGTCTTTTTTGTGACAAGGGCACACTGCTGTCTCATGTTCAACTTGGTGTCCACCAGGACCCTCACAGGGCCTTTTCTGAAAAGATGCTTTCCAGCTGGTCAGCCCCCAGCATGTACTGGGGCATGGGGTTCTTCCTCCCCACCTGCAGGATATATTGTACACTTCCCTTGTTGAGCTGCACGAGGTTCCTGTCAGACCATTGCTCCAGACTATCAAGGTCCCTGTGAATGGCAGCATGACCCTCTGGTGTACCGGTCACTCCTCCCAGTTTGGTGTCACCAGCAAACTTGCTGAGGGTACACTCCGTCCCACTGCCCAGATCATTAGTGAAGGTGTTGAGGAGGCCTGGACCCAGTATTGACCCCTGGGGTACAACGGCAGTTACTGGCCTCCAACCAGACTTCATGCCACTGATGAGCACCCTCCGGGACCAGCTGTTCAGCCAGTTTTCAATCCACCTCACTGTCTGCTCAACCAGCCATACTCCATAAGCTTCTCTATAAGGATCTTATGCGAGACAGCGTCAAAGGCCTTCCTGAAGTCTAGGTAGACAATATCCACTGCTTTCTTTCTTCTACCAGGCCAGTCACTTCATCTTGGAAGTTTCTCAAGTTGGTCAAACATGACCTCCCCTTTGTGAATCCATGATGACTACTCCTGTAGCGTCCTTATTTAATTCAGATCAATTTCCAACCATTTACATAATCCATCACGTTATCTTCTCACACAATGAATGCAAACTGACAAAAAAGACCAGTAACACTGCAATATTTAGACTATACAATGCACTGTACGTTAAACTACAGTATTTTGTTCTGCTATTACAGAACCCAACTACACATTAAGTCACCTCTTCACATCTGTGTTGACATAACTAATAAACTGGTTTGTGTGAATCTTGACATCCATCACAGCCAACATCTGGAATGTCGCAAATCAAAAGCCGCCTCTCATCCTGGTACAGTTCAGTGGCATGCACACACAAAGGAGCACAGAACAGTTTCCCTGGAGAAGTCAGAGTAAGCTACCACTCCCCCCATTTTTTTCAGATGGTAAACTTCCCAGTAAAAGTTATGATATTTATGTCTGTCAAGATAAACTTCAAGGTGAACAGAACAAAATTCTGTAGTGTCTTCAACACCTAGCCTGGCTAGCACAGGAGGGTGCACTGAGCTATGTGAAGTCCAAAATTCCTGGAAAAGAAGACAGTCAGCTTGAAAGTTCTCCCTTAAAACTATAAAAGTAGACAAAGGTGCCAAATTTCTGCATTCTCAGGTGTCACTTTTGTTCCCGTTTGGGTGTAATAAACCCATCCCATGTGGTGACTGATAAACCAAAATTACAAGACACTGCAGTTGAGCCAATAACTACCACCAGACCCACCCATAATCCACCAACAATATCACTGACTTTGGAATGGACTCTCCTTTGCCAGTGTTTCTCAGGGCCAAATAAAGCTGTCTGCACCGTTGGATCTGGCCTTCAGCACACCGGTTGGCTATCCTGGTTTACTTTGGCTTAAAAGCTGTCAGCCACTGCCTCACTTTTCTCCGCAGTACATTTCAGAAGTTAGAAGGAGCTAACCCACAGAGCAGCACAGGCTTTCAACCTGCCCACTGCCACACAGAGGACCCAGAGCACAGCTGCGCTGCCTTTGAGCAAGCCTGCTGTATGCTGAAGGCCCCTCCAAAGCAAACACACCCCACACAACAGTTTCACTTCAATAAGAAACCACATTCTGGTAATGCAAGACAATGCACAAGTTTGTCTTTAAATGAAGGGCAAGCTCTATATAAATAGAGTGTTAATAATGAAACTTTCACCTTTGTTTTTCTGGTTTGAGATATGACCAAAATGTGATGAGGTTAAATCAGTCCAAGCTAACCAAGACAAACCCATGTGCTTTCTCTCTTTGGAAAGCAGAGCTACAGTGAAGGTAATACCGGAAGAAGTTGGTTATTTCCACCCTTTCGCATGCCCTTCAGAGCAGCAATAGCTCCCTACCTTTAAATGGTGGTAGTCAAATACCTAAAGCAATACAACCACTACCCATCCCAACATCCCTCATACTTTATTACCATTGCAATCACATGCTCTAAAAATGTTCAGTAAATCAATTTATATTGGAAGTTGGGTACCATATACATCTGAAAAGAAAGACAACCTAAGAGATAAAACCATTCGTTAAATTCACTAGGACAGCTAAAGATGAACATTCTGCAACACCTCCCCTGTCAAAAAAATCACTTAAAATCATGTACCAGAGCACAACTCTACAGTTTCAAGAGGTACAGTGCAATAGGAATAGACTGGTAGAGTGAAAGAGTATTGAGAATCCAAACGTTCACACTGAAAGTATTTTCAGTCGTTTTGCTCCGAACTAGCTCTAGTCTGGTCCCATGGACTAAATACCCATTAGTAGTTGGAAAGCATTATGTCCACCTTCAGAGCACATTACTCAGTTTAGTTTCATTTAAAAATAATTCAGTCCACACACTCTGAGATGACTCTACAATATGAAATGCAGCAAAGCATATTAAGGTTGGATGATCAAGAGACTTAATTCAAAAGAGCACTCATGACCTGAAATAAAACACGAGTAGAGACACTACCATATTGCAGGTCTGCTGATTTAAAAAATATTTTTCTGTTACAGAGAAATCTAAAACTCACATTGGAAATATGGAAGAATATACCACACACTTTAAAACAACCTACACTGCAAACAGAAAGGGATTTCCAGTCTTGTATCTTTCTTGTACATTTGTTCTTGAAAATTAGCATGTAGTTTCATCATGTATTAGATTGGTAAATTCTTAAATGTTTAAAAATGTTTTGACAAAGTCCAGAGAAGTAGTATGGCTACACATTTCTGATAAAGCCCCATGATAAGAGCCATCCTCTTCTCTCAAACAACATTAAGAATTAAACTATGATACATAGTGATGTGACTTGTAAACACTGTCCTACTACTGTGAGGGAGACAACTGGGAAAAAAGCAAACAACAACAACAACAAACCCCACAAAAGATATCAGACAAATGAAAAACTTTAACAAATAATAAAAAATTTATTGTTTCCCTTTGAAGAATTAGTATAAGTAACTGGAGAGTTCAATATGCTCTGTCTCAAATTTATTAACATCACGTAATTAATCTCTTGATTTTCCCTTTTTCCACAGAATTCACAAGGGGAACACAAAATTAACTTTAAGTGATTTTGTAGCAATCTTCTAAAGATACTCTATCAAGAGATGCACCATGTTATCTAGGGGCAGGAATATTGTTACGCTCTTTTTCATATCTCCACTGTTACTAGACCTCAAGAGATCGTATCTGGTCTTCAATACTCCAACTTTTGTACATGTTCTTAATTCTTGCTATTTTATGGGGTTGTTTTCTTTTTTTTTTTTTTTAATTAATTCTGACTGGCTCCCTACCTCCTCCCTCTGTAATCACACCGACCTGCAGTTTAGATGATTTTGGAAAACAGTATTTAAATACTTACCCATACCAAACTTACTACAGATAATTTGCTACGCAGTCTGGAACACTACATCTGTAATTGCAAGCAATGACTGAAGTGTTTATTTCCACTAATGATTTTGTACATTCAAATGTAAGAAGTTAGAAATTGCCCTTTGAACTGTTGAACAGCCAAATAAGAGACAAACACCCAGTCCTGGACTCTAGGTGAAGCAACACCACCTGGTTCATATATGCACTGTTCACAGCAAGCCAGCTCTACAGAAGTATTTTCTGGAGAGAGGCAGTGGGAGCAATCAAAAACCTAAGCCATGGGGAGAGTTAACAACTATGGAAATTTAAATATTTTGATTTTATATTTGAACCTACTTATCAGCAATTTTTTTAGAATCACAGGTATATGCCGTAAAGCATAATACATACAGTTGGACCACCTAGAGGGCAAGATGTATGTAATTTGTATGAAATCTACCTGCATTCACTGTATGAGTGTTAAAAAATAGATGCATTAAGATAAATTCTTTTACTGGCTCACATTCTCACTGTTAGTTAATAATGGTACTATGTTGGTAACCAATACAGAAAGGATTTTCCAAAAAATGACACTTAAAAAAGTTAGTGGAATTTGTTTAGCTGTACACTACAGAAGTTCATAGAAGTTCTGGTCCCAGACAGTGCTGCTCAAGTTACAGACCTAATCTGTTCCCCCCACCCGCCTGAGTCCACATCAGGATCTGTAAGAATCTGCTACGAGCACGAGGAGATATTTCAGCTAGGATACGACTTAAATACATTCCGCAAAACCAAAAAAATCAGAATACAACTCATTCTGTTCTTCAGTTTGAAGGGTCGGCCTCCAAAGCAAACAGCAACCTGCTGTTACCAGTGCTCAGAACAAAACCTATGTACTGTACTGAATGCTTGATCAGCTTTTAACTGCATAGGTATGTACAGATAATACTAGTAACACGGTAATGTTAGAACACAGTATGTACAGATAATACTAGCAACACACTAATGTCAGAATGTTGGAAACTTAAAACACAGTCCTGTTTTGCTAATAAAAACCAATATGCCAAGTTTGCTAGATATAATATTTTTCAACTTATTCATAAGCACAAGTACCAGCATGGCACAGTTTTTAGTAAAAATGAAGCAAGTCATTGAAAGAATTTTTTACAGTGAAAATATCAACCCTAAGTTATCTCCAAATAACCTTGAGATACTTTATATTTACTTCTATCTATTTAGAAAAGACAACACAGAATTCTGTTTGAAAAAGGAGTAGCTCAATTTACCCAAACTATTTTAACTGCAGGAGTAAAGTAAACCATAATACAGAAAAGGTGAAATCTACTAAGTGCCTGTGTATCTGAATTACGGTCTTACTGTTTATCTGACTGATAGTCTTACTGTTACCGATACCAAAGAAATTAAGCAATAGTGTAATATGCTTAGATCATAACAGCTATGAAAGAGTAGTGTTTGTAGGAAGAAGTTATGTAAGTCCTACTCATACAGGTTTAAAAAAGCATTCAGACAATATTTCCTCTAATGACTTCTGACAGTAGAGTTTAATGTAACTTTAAACCCATAACAACAAGCATTTTACTGATTGCATTCCAATTTTGTCAGAATATTTTAGCATGAACACGTAGTTATTCTAACAATGTTAAATTCCCAAAACACACACAAAGTGTAACGCCAAAACACTTGTTCCAACTAGTAAAAATTCTAGGCTACCAATAGTTTTGTCTCACAAACAGAATTCAGTAGCTCTCATTAACTCCCGAATTTCATAGACAGGAATGACTACATCAAACGACACAAAGTGGGGCACTCTCTCCTCTGGTCCAGTTTTAACCATCGGTCAGCGACACGGACATGCTAGAAAAGCCACACACAGTTACAAAAGAGGAGTTTAGATAACCATAGTCTGTGTATCTAACACAGAAAATAAGGTGCTACTTCTAACAGCCATGACAAAATAAAGCCCCTTGCAGAGCTAAGTGGTTTAATTTCAGACACATTTAGAACTAAATATGTAGAACAAAGTTCTGCAGATATTCCTTATGGTCATCATATTCACTTAATGTTATTACTTGAACCACTGTAGAACTTCCATACACATGGAACATGGCTCTTCAACACAAAATGTGTACTAGTTTTGGGGGAACATGTGTGCTGGGTGTGTTTGCAGGGTTTTGTTTTGTTGTGGCATTGGTTTGTTTGGTTTGGTTTTGGCTTGGTTTTTTTTGTTGGTTTTGTACGTTTAATTATTTTTAAACAGATGAACATTTAGGTCACAGTTCATGCACAGGAGTATTATAAAAACCATCTTTAATCATGCTTTTAGAAAAGCATTTCGGTATTACTTTGAGATTTATTTTAACTGTTGGAGAAGATGTATGGAGATCGGTTTATTATACTACAGTAGCAGTACAGCAATTTTTACAGCATGCAATAAAGTTACCTGGAAAACGTACAGGAATTCCACAGGCACTTTAATGATTGATAGCTGTTTATAGAATCATGAATCATTTAGGTTGAAAAAGACCTTTAAGATCAAGTCCAATCAAGTCTATATGTTTGGTATCTATTGACATGTACTTTTATGCAGTATCTCGAATTATTTTTCAGTTTTCAAGAGAAAGATTAACAGATCCATAAGGAATATAAGGAAAGCAGTTGCAGTTAAAGTTAAAAAGAAGAAAAACTCGGAGTTAAGAAAGTTGTCAAGAAAGCTGTCATTGTGTCTAACTTACACCATTGTGCTTGCAATCAAAAACAATAGCACTGTTGTTTTATATTAAGGAATCACCGCTCACTGGTAGCTGAACTGGAAACTATTTCTGTTTTCACTTAATTGAAAACGGTCTGGTCACTCATAAGTAGCATCTGCTCAGGCCACAACCTTGGGTTTAGAGAACCTTAAACAAAAGAAATGAAACCACTAAAATTACTGTTTAAGCACTGTGCTATAAAGCATTACTGCATGCAGGATAAACTCACTTAAACATTGCCCACATTAATAAGTTACACCATTTCCAAAACAATAGAAGCTGATTAATTACAATACTCTTTTGCCTCTGCTAGTGATCCTCCTATCAGTAGTATCTCTTACATGTATATTTCATACACAGATCACATTGATCATATAATGTATATGGTAAAATACATCAGTTTAGGGAAACATATAAAGCAAACAACATATAGTCCTACGTTTCATAGAAAAGTTCAAGCCTCACAAAATATATGGCTCAATTTTAAGTACACGGAGTTACCAAGACAACGCAAGAAAGCAATGACAAACGCTTATTTTTCTCCATAATGTTCTAAGAGAAATCTTCCCACAAATTTGTATTATATATTCTTCAAAAAGACATTATAAGATACCTTGTAAATTTTATTTACATGCATACAGAGTACACACTACAGAACACAGCTCTAGAATACTGTGCATGGTGATATCAGTGTAGAGCCAAGCCTCAGAAATTGGTATCTTTTTTATTTCTCACTTATCTTACACTAAAAGAAAATTAAAGTTCTAAGTAAAATGCCCAGATAATACATTCTCCAATTATTAGTGAAACTAATTTCTTTATTTCCTTCTGTATTTGCAAAAGCAGTACTTTTCAGGATTGGGAGGGGGAATCTGCTCATGAAATTAACTGTCTTTATGTATCAATACTAAAAGTCTTTGCCACAATTATGTTACAAAACAGTTTTGTTACAGAATAGAATTTTCTATATCATGGCTGGCATTAAGGCTATAGCCATCTCCTTAAACCCCTAACAAATTATATCAGAGGAAATGCTAGCACGCATTAATAAAACTCTTTGCAAAAAGGAACACAGATTAAAAAAAAACACCTGTTTTTCCCAAATTGTTATTTCCTGCCTTACTATTTTTCAGCTCACAAACATAACAAGATACTATTAGTCTCCCAACTGTTATTTTCAGTAATTTTGTTTTAAAATTAAAGTTCTGTGTGACTGGGCTGGAAATCAGAAACATGCCTACTGTCCTAAGCAGTCAATATTTCTAAGCAAGTGGCTACAACAACTAATTCCAGCATTAGGTACAAAAGCAAAACCAGGTTACAGACAGCATATAACTGACAGGTTTCAATACTACTGGCCGTTAAACAGAATCTTGGCACTGTTAATCAAGAAGCTGCTTTGTCTCTCATGAAATTCCCCCCTCCACTTGTCACTGTATTGTGCAGAAAACAAGACATGCTGCTTTGCATAAAACAATTACTGTGTAGAGTATATAATCTCAAATACATATCTTGGGGTTTTGTTTTTACGGATAATGCATAGTAGAGAACAATTTTGATGCACTTCAGCCTTCACTATATACGTATTCATACTGATTTTAAGCAGATTCAGAAATGAACCTAAACATACACTCTTTAAAAACCTAATTATTCATCAAATGCCTACAAGATAATTTAAACGAGAGAAACAGCATGCTCTCCTGAAAAGATTTTTAAATTCTATCTCTCAGTAAGAAAATGATTTCAATCTGATCCCCCATTACCTTAATATTTCTCTAAAAATTTAAATTATGTATCTAAAACAGTCCAAGTGACCCATTCCAGTGTAGCAAATTTTGAAGACATTCTTTCCAATTACCTTATTTGTGCCCTAAATTGGAACACATGCTCAAATATAATTTAACTATGGGAAGGGTATTTTCGGCTTACTCTTCCTGAGTAGCAAGTCTGGAGCAGGTAATCCTTTATGCTCTTTTTTATGTATCAAAATTTTACTTACGTCTTTTTCAACCACTGAGGAAATTATATCAATTGTGATGTGTTACGTGTGGTATACTCAGAGAAAAACAGAATACTCCTTGGATATTTGACGATCAATTTATTATCTAATTACTGAGGTATCACAGGCATGCTGTTAACTCTTGAAGAGTTTAGAAGAGTTACAATCACTAGATGGATCAAGCCCCCTCCTCTTTTCCCATTTTACTTCTTTTCTTATTTACTTTCACGTTTGAAAAAAAGGGTCCATTTAAAAAGTGAACTTACTTACCAGGTGGGTCTCCCAGACATACACAGCTCTAGCTGTAAAGCCACACAGAAGCCTGTTAAGCGGCCTGCTGCCAAGGACCGGCTTTAGATCTATTTATAGCATAAACATGGTGAAGGCCAGATAAGTCTTATTAGCCTATTTAACAGTTATTTGAAGATTTGTTTATTTAAGATGCAATAACTTAAAAATAACTGCATAAGCCTCAGTTCCTTCAAAACATTTTAAAGCTTAAATAACACCCTATTAAGTTTGTTACCAACACTACTCTTGAAAGCCCTTCACACCTTTAATAACTACAGAGTATGTTAAATTAAAGGATGTCATGAATTCAAACAATCACAGCAAACAAGCCATTCATTACATCACCTTCAAGTAAAAGCCTGTATATGCATACTAAATCAGCAAGACAAATTCAAGAACTAATACCTTTTTGGTATTAGTTTTGGTAACTGGATTTAAATAAGCTAATTTTGGTCTTTGTCACTGTGTCTCAGTGCCAGGAGAGAGGTTTAAAAATCACAGACCCACATGGCTAAAATGGAGAAGAGTAAACATTACTGCTGCACAGATGTCATTGCAGGCAGAGAGATGCAACTCAGAAAATGAAGAGAAGAATGTGATGGAAAGGGTTTTGAAAAAGAAAACAAAACAAAAAGAATCTGAACTCTGTGTATGCAATGGGGTAAAAAAGAAGATACTTGAAGACCATGCCAAAAAAAAAAAAATAATCAAAGAAAGCTCTGTTAGAATCACTCATGGCCACATTAGTGTAAAGCAAAGTCTTAAGAAACAACTTCCTCTCAGGAAACACAAATTCTTGATTTACAATTAAGAAAGGGAAAGAAAAAAAAAAGAAAACAAGCAGAACTGACAATTATTTTTGAACTGCAAGCAGCTGGGCACATTTTGTTACAGGAAACAAAACAATGAATGATGAACTGAGGTTTACTATGTCTTACTTTCAATGTGAAAAGTATCTTAGTGTAACATCCCACTGGTTTAACATTTCTGTTTAAATTCCACTATCATTTGAAGGGGAGGGAAGGGGAAAATCAACTTCATAATTAAACAAAATTAAATAATGGTTTTAAGTTAAGCTAATTTTTTTCCACCCGTGTGCAAAAGGATATTCACTTCTCGTTTAGTAAAGGTGGCCAAATCACCTAGTGAAATGTCTACATTAATTTAGTGGAGACTGAAGTGGACAAAAGAACTACCTTCTACCCAGGTGTTTCACCTACTATTATCTCGCTTCTCTATAGAAGTCCACATAGAAAAATCTATGAGGAACATGCATGTTCATTCACGTTTCTGTGACTGACGCAGTGAAAGACTACCTTCAACAAACATTCCACTTCTTGCTTTTGTTTACAATGCTAAATGAGAGGAGGCTGTGAAGCCACTAAAACTTTAACAATAATTAGGTTTACCAGCACATAACTCCAGGAAAGCCTCGTCCATGATCACAGCTTCTATTATAACAAACATAACTGGAATGTGGTGTTCAGAAGGGAGAAAATATTAGGATCCTTCTTAGCTGTAGCGCTATTGTCTTACGCCCTTTTAAAGAATGATTTATTTCAGTTCTGTTGCTAGCTTTACAGAGCTAAACACAATAGCACCACACTGTGGGAGAAAGCATCGTCATACATACATAGTCAATGAGACAGCAATTAGGAATTGAGGCATCGTCAGAAATGGTTCCAAATGTTTTGGAAGCTGTGTGTGCCCCCCAGGTTTAGATAGATGAGGTCTGGAATGTTGTCTGATAACTTTCAGTACTAAATGGAAGATACAACTTCAGATGACAAACTTAAAGGTATATTACACCCAGATTTTCAACATATTTCTGATCACAGCAAACCTGAGCATATAGAACTGTGCATCCCATTCCCACTATTTTTATAAACTGGAGGATATTGAGTGTAGTATCAGAGGCCATTCCACTCCCAGAAACATCAAAAGCAGACGCCACATGCAAACCTGAGTTGGATCCAATTAAAAACTCAAGTCTTCAGCCTACTGCTGAGGAAGCTTGCCACAGGGCTTACAAAAACATGAGATGTACTATCTATTTCTCTAAATCGTGTACACAGAATCAGAGAATGGTTGAGGTTGGAAAGAACCTCTGGAGGTCATCTGGTCCACCCCTCCCTGCTCAAGCAGGGCCACCTACAGCCAACTGCCGAGGATCACCAGCTTTTAAATATCTCCAAGGATGGAGACTTCACAACCTCTCTGAGTAACCTGTGCCAGTGCTCAGTTATCCTCACAATAAAAAAAAAAAAAAAACAAAAACCAACACAACTGTTTCTTGATGTTCAGACAGAAGCCCTCTGTGTTTTAGTTTGTGCCCACTGCCTCTCATTTCCCCCAGTTACCTGGCAACACTCCTCCTGAGGCAGACCAGGATACCATTAGCCCTTCTTTGCTGCAAGCGCACACTACTGTCTTGTGTTTAACTTGGGTGTCCACCAGGACCCTCACAGGGCCTTTTTGAAAAGAATCCTTCCAGCTTGTCCGCCCCCAGCATGTACTGGTGCATGGGGTTGTTCCTCCCCACTTGCAGGATACTGTACACTTCCCCTTGTTGAGCTGCATGAGGTTCCTGCTGTCAGACCGTTGCTCCAGCCTGTCGGGGACTCTCTGGATGGCAGCACAACCCTCTGGTTTACCAGCCACTTCTCCCAGGTTGGTGTCATTGGCAAATCGGCTGAGTGTACAACTCTGTCCCACTGCCCAGATCATTAGTGAAGATGTTGAAGAGGATCGGACCCAGTATTGACCCCTGGGGTACAACTGTAGTTTCTGGCCTCTACCTAGACTTCATGCCACTGATAAGGATCCTCTAGGCTCATCCATTCACTTAGTTTTCAGTCCACCTCATTGTTTACTCAACCAGCCACACTCCTTCAGCTTCACTATGAGGATCTTGTGTGAGACAGCGTCAAAGGCCTTCCTGAACTCTAGATAGACAATATCCCTTGCTGTTCCATCATCTAACATGATTTTTTTCATAGAAAAAAAAAAAAAGATGGAGATGTGCCAACTGCAAGTAGGGACAAAAGGTCCTTGAAAAAAACTGACAAATATAGCATTCGATTAAATTCCAAACACTCAGCCTATAAGGACTAGCTGAGGAAAATGAGCTTGTATAGCCTAGAGAAGAGAATGCTTAACAGGGTACTTAGCAGTCTTTCAACACCTAAGAGGTCATCAAGAAAATAGAGCCAGAAGATAGGTATACAATGGAAGAATGTGCCACAACAGTCATAAAGAGAAACAGTGAAGATTCCGTCTGGATATAAGGAAAAAAAATTTCCCTAGGAAAATAATTAAGCACTTGAACAGGCTGCCCAGGGAAATTATGGCTCTCCATCCTTTTCTAGACCCAACTGGACAATTGCTCAATTGCCTTGAGCAATCCACTTCGAGCAGATTCGACTGATGACCTCTCAAGGACCCTTTAATCTGAAAGATTCTATGAAATCAATTTTACTTTATGTTTGCAGTGGCCTAACAGCACACATGTAGTGAGCATACACAGCATAACTCATTCATTCCCAAAACCTCATTCACTTATCTGAGTCTTCAGGGTTTTTTGTTTATTTTGCCAAAGGAACAATGCAACACAGATCTTATTTATCCATCCTGCTGCCTCTGGACTGATGGGTTACCATATGGGAAAGGAAACTGCCACAGCAACAAAGGGATATTCTTCATTTTCTCACTCATAAATCTTCAGACATTTGAACAGGCTAGCAGCAAGAGAGTTTGTAGTGCATTCATACTATATAATACATTAAGCATCTCCAGTCTCATTAGTCTGAAGCAGAGAGTTGACAAACACCTGCTTCTTTCCAGCAGCATAAAAGACAGAAAAAAAACCCGTGGAGAGGAGGGACAGAGCACCATTTCCTATTGTTGACTGAATATAAACAACTGTCTGATTGACACAAAAACTCATCCTCTGACTACGTCCATACACTGGAATCTTCTTCTTCAGTGACAGATAAGACCATCACACAATTCTAGAGAGACATGGAAAGCTGAGCAGCATCACAGTATCCTGCATGTTTTTAAGAAGGAAACATAAAAATTACAATGCCTGATTTCTGCTAAGCCAGTATACAAAAATACTGTATGAGCAATGGTTAAAATTTTTATTATATCTATATAGAAGGTTCTTTTACAGAAAAGCAACACTGAAGTACAAGGTAATTTCCAGCTCATATTTGTAAAATGGGTATTTCTATATGGCAACATCCTTCCAAGAACGTTTAATCAAGTGCTCTTTCTTTGTAATGTGCCATCAACAACAGCAGCATTGCAAGCCGAATTCTATCTTTAGGTAGCCTTGCACAATCCTACTCTTACTCAAGGAGACTGCAAGGATATGATATAGAAAATCATTGCCAGTTAACAACCATATGTTGACTTCTATGCAACTCATTCAAGTCTAGACGGTAGATTTAAAAAGCTGCTCTGGTTATAGTATTCACACTGCACACCACAGGAAAGGTGGAAAGAGTCACACTTGTTAATTTTTAGAGTCACACTTACTAATTAGTCTTGGCTAATTTAAGTTTGCAATATTAATAAGATTCTTTTTTTTTTTTTTCCCTAAACCTATGGTTTACATGCATCATGTGGAAATATTAACTGAGAACAAAATACAAAGAATATCAAGAAGTGAACAAACTTAATTCTTTCAGAAGAAAGACAACAGAAGTACCAGTATGTAGCTAAAAGAAATCCGCAAGAATCAGAATCATAATGTTAGCATGGAATACATTGAGCATCAGCTTTAGAAGACTAAAAAAAAACCACAAAACACACCAAAACAAAACACCAAAAGACCAAACCAACCAAACAAAAAACAAAGTGTCTGCTGTGACCTCAAGATTTAAAAAAAAGTCTTTACTATCAGAAGTAAAAGTCTTCTATTTTTTGCACTGTCTGAAAATAACAGGACTGTCAGCTGGGAGCGAGGCACCAAATTTTGTCCAGAAAATGTCTTTAAGCTAGGTTGTATCAACAGATAAATATATTAATAATATTTAATATATTAAAAATCTGCATAACCTTAGCATAATGTTATGGAGTTTGTATTAAAAAACCCATAACCAACTGTTGTTTCCTCTGCCAGAGGTTAAGCAGGCTTTCATCCCTCACCTTGGCTGTTAGTGCAACTGTTTGTGCTAACAGTTGTGCTTTAGTTTGAATGAGCTAGGTTAGCAAGACACAATATTTTAAACATTTAAATTAAGCCAGTTCATTTAAAATGAAAGGAGCTATGCCATAAGCACTGGGGACAAAGAGGAAGGAAGAGCAAGAATGAGGATTCAGAATAAGTAATTTAATCTGTTAAAAAATAGAATTAAGAAACAGGGAAAAGACAACTTGAGATGGCTGACAAAAGTCAACTGTTACCACCCACGATTATACCGTATGATTGACCTCAGTACAGTTTCTGAAGTCAACATTTTTGTTCATAGCTTACTTTAACATACTAATAATCTCTATTCTGTTTCCTTATGTGGCTAAACAGCACAGAAATAAAGAAATAATTCAATGTAATTAAAAAACATTCTAGTTAAAAGCCACTGAATATTGGAGGAATAATTGACGGCAATAACCTTGTCAAATATTCCATCTCTACTCACAAATCAATCTTTACACCCTTCTGTCTACTCCACTTTGCTAAAATGGTGTCTCTCACGTCCAGTTATCACCTCACTAATCCTAGTCTTGTCTTTCCTGAGTCTCATCTCGCTTCCATTTCTTTTCCCCCAGACCTTCTCAGGCACCAGCTGCTTCTTTTCCACAACCTTTAGCTCAGCCAGGATGTTTTCGCTCTCACCTTTATAAACATTCTGTTATTAACCTGAAAATTAATTTCTACTTGCTGCACCTTTTCCTTACCTTAAACCATTTTCATAGAATCATTGAATTATAGAATGGGTAGAGTTGGAAGGGACGTTAAATATCATCTAGTTTCAATGCCCCTGCCATGGGCAGGGACACCTCCCACTAGACCAGGCCTGCTCAAAGCCCCATCCCATTTCCTCTGTCCTTGCAGGCTGGTAATCACAAATCCTCCTCCTCTGGTTGGTTATCCAATTTCATTTTTCAAACACAGTTCCTTATTCCTTCTTTCCTTCCCATCAGCCTACCCTACTCATCCTTTTCCCTCCCTCTTCCTCCCACATTCACCCCTGGTAGGAGTCTTTCCCCCAGCAGCTTCCAATTCCAACTTCTGTTCCCCCCTTTGTCATCCTGCAGCAACTGCAAGCACACTCCTGATTGGAACTGGGCTGAAACGTGGTCCACTTAAAAACCAAGCTTCCAAAATCCATTTGGCCTGGACTTCAATGATTCCTGCTCCCTCCCCTTCAGGAACAACAAAAAAAAGGCATAACCCCAAGAAGTTATGCGTTTACTTTAAACTAGGATTTAGTTTTTAAACAAAACATATACATTTTCACAGCCTGTTATAGGAGTTCTAAAATTTGAAGTCCTTCGCTTATCGAACAAACATGAATAACTAATCAGTCTTATACTGAAAAGTTGCTATGAGAACTTTTAGAATTCTTATTTTTCTGATGTATTAACCTTATTTGTACCATTGGTTGCTTTTTCATACTTTTCCCATAAAATGTTCCAATACTGTAATTTTTATGCAAAAGTGAGGAGTTCTTTTACATTTTAAATTACCTTGTACTCTCTAGAACATATTTGCTTGTTCTTTTCTATGTTGAAACTAGAATGTAACTATAAACAATTTCACAGAGTTCTAAGAACTTTAATAGTTTGTCACTTAAATATAGACATTTATTCTATATCTTCCTGTTCCTAAGATTTCTCCTGAAGTTGTTAAAGCTGTCTTTAAGACAATTAATGAAATTCTTCAATTTTTACCCTTACTACTTTCATTATGATATACCTTATGTCTATGTCTTTTTATATGAGCTAGAAATAGTGTTTTATATTATTGCATATAAGACAGTTCACCTGAAAAAATGATTAAATCATTGTGACTCTCCAAAGGAAAAAAAAAGAAAGCAACAAAACCAATAATCAAAAAACAACATTCATGAGATAAAATGTAAATAAACAGCCAGAAGGAGCAGATCATACTTTTACAGATATACAGAAATCCTAGATGGCTCTAAGACTTCTCCTGCCCCAAAGACTTAAGTACTCTTCATTACAGCAACACTGAACAAGCTGCATAAACAGCATTAGAAATTCCAACCTGTACAGTGCAGTTCCCTTCACTGGCAAGAATATCATCTAAATCCCTCACACAAACTCAGGTCTCCAACAGTCAGAGCTGGTGCACTGGATAAAAGTTGCTTCCCATTCTCCCTCCCCGTACCCCCTGCCCCAGTTCTGATCAAAACTAACCATGCTTGATGAGCTCTGCACTGAGTTCAAGATATTCTAAAATGGTCAGACGTGACCTGAGAAAGCTTATGTAAAAACATTCAAGGGTTGAGAAGTTTTGCACTGTTGCCTTCACTGCTGCAACACAACAGAGCTCAAACCAATCCTAAGCAACTACCTGGACAGACAAGTAGATCTGACCATGAGTTTGTAGACTTTGCTGAAGCACATTGCTAATTTATTGCTCCAAAATGTAAGTATCACTTATTTTCAACACCATGTGAAATTAAGGTACATATGAAGTTTTAAATAAGTAAGTCAATAACAACAACAAAATAATAATAACAAAAAGTGAACCACAGCCTACAACTGAGGCTCTGCTAGGCTTCTGAAAGCAGAATTCAGGCAAAATCCTCGGTCTGGATGTAGTCATCAATACCATTTAAGATATAGATGTATATTTTTCCTGGACAGGTCTATTTCAAGCAGTGACTCGAATTGACCAATGATTTCAGAAAGTACATTATACAACTAAAGTCCATTCTGTGGGAAAAAATTAAATGACACTTTAGAAATATTAAGCAGTATTATTTTTTGTAGAAACCGCACATTTACTGTTGTAAGATCAAAAAGCCTAATGATTAACTCAATGTTGTTAAAAGACAGATAATAATCCCTTCAGTGTGTGACAATATAAAAGTTCAAACTTTTAATCTGCTTTTATACCTTATAACCCATAAGAGATGTGAATACATTTCAAGAACATCTGCACTGGGGATATCTGGAAAAACACAATTGTTTCAGTCATCCCAAAGCAGCAATGGCAAAATATTAATTAAAATAAAACACAGCAGCTCAATATGAGTGATAAGTAGAAAAAAGGCAAACATTACATCCTTTGACTGGACAGAACAGCATGAAACTATTTCAGCAGGTAGTTTTCTCTCTCCAGTTACGTTTTGAATAAAAAAGGGTTCACACATACCACAGTAAGTGCATCTACCTGCCTCAAGCTTGGGTGCAGAAAAGGCTCAGTTTACAATGAGTAACTGGCAAAAGAGAACTGAAGCGTGCATCCTGACTGGTGGTGAAAGCCTTCAGCAGACATGGTAGCAGATGATAAATCTGACACAGTTTTTTGCAGAGATGCAACTTCAGTACAGTTGCAACAAGTAGAAAAAAGTTCCAAGGCTGTACTGCATGAACCTCCACAGCTGGAATAAGGTTGAATGCTGACAGGAAGGATTTACTGCCAAGCGGTTTGTACAAAACTCACGTTTTTCCCCAACATGCTAAAAATTATGCTATGCATATGCTTTAAAAATAAACAAATGAACAATCCCTTTCCCCCCCCCAACAGATAGTTATCAGCTTGTTATAAAACTGTCTTGGGTAAACTTAGTCCGTATTTCAGAAGTTTATGTACTAATTAAAATAATTACTTGCAGCAGCTAAGTACAGTTTTCTTTAATCAGTTTGTCCAAGCATTCATTTCAAATCTATCCTACCTTGCAAAAAACAAGCTTCATTTACTTCTACCTGAAGACCCAGTGATGTATTAGTAGGAACTAGGCAGAATGGTGGCCACTGCTATTACCTGCATTTTCTCTCCACATTCAGTTGAGAAGTAGCCGAACAGGTCTGGAACTGCCACCTTAACTAGCCCCTACTAATGGAGATCCCATTCCTGATTCTCAATGCAAACATGCTACAAATTGAATAAAAGTCCCCTTTCCTCATTTTTAGGCTAAAGTGCAACTGAAAGAACTAAAGCAACCCTCTGCATGCCTCGAGATTCAAATCTTGCATCTTTTCTCCTCTCTGGCTGCAGACCTGGAGCGCAGAATAAACAAGTTCTCCTCCATACCTGCTGTATTTTCCCTCTGAATACAAAGAAGCTGATCCCCCCATTTGTTATGGAAATCTTAGTCAACACCAACTGCTATAGCCAAAACCAGATCCTACTATGGCCAAAACTAGAATATATAATCCATGCTCTAAGATACCTAGATATCATTTTACATAGTTCACAGACGTCACAATTCAACGGTATGTCTAGGGTAGCAGCATTGTGTTTTAATGGTTGAGGCAAACTTTCAAAATTTATTATCTATTTCCAATTGATTGCTCATTTCCTATCTTAAGGAAAAAGGACTCCCTTCATAAGGCTAGAAAACTCCATCTTTACAGTCTTGTCCTTTGTGCAAGAATCTGCCCCAAAGAAAGCTTTAAAACCATTACTTTATTATTGAGATCCCAGTCTGAATGTGGCTTCAAATACAAGCTGGATTAAAATTCTGCCAAACTAAAAGAAGTTTTCTATAAAATATTTATCTTTCTATTCAAAACTGCTAATGATCAATCTCCTGGTCCTTTTAGCTTCTCCTCTTCCTGGGCTTTTTTGGAACATTCAAGGAAGGTGCTGGCCTGATTCTCAACAATATAATTTCTACACATGGGATACTCAAGGGATAAATACATCTTTTTACTATATGACACTCCTCCGTGACAAAGTAGATTCCAAGTATCACACATTCCAAGTATCACACATTCCAAGCATCACAAACGTAGGATCACTGAAAGGGAGACAAAATTAAAAGCACCTTCCCTCACTAACATTTTCTAGCATGTGACAAGCACACATAATCCACTGAGAAGCAGAAAACACTTGCCTGAGAGGTTAAAAAAAACCCTATATCATCTGTGCTTTCCTTATAAAAACAAAGACATGTAATCTTCTTTCTGATAAACTGGTTTCCTAGCTTAGCTGTTTTCATGAAGACACATGGCTATTCACACAGCAATTTGCTTTTTGGTGCTTCCTGTTTCCTATCCAGGTAAAGACGAAGGTTTTAAGCTCTGTAGTTGAAAAACTGGCCAAAATCCCTGAAAAGAATGACTCAGTGGGAAGCTTATGAAAGGGGTGGGGGGAGAAACAGAGATTCTTTTTAATCCTGAATTTATTTTTTTTTTTCAGTCTGATTTAGGCCCCAAAACAGTAAGAACATGAACAAAAATGACAAGGAGGGGGGGAAACACATCTGAAGGAAGACTGCTTGACAGATTTTTTTAGAACTTCATTATATACATTTTACTATGAAATGTAAAATCTTTTTTGTTTTTTTTGACAAAAATCACTTTGAAAGTGAACAGTTGCACAGAAACTCTTTTCTAGACAAGATGAAGATGAATTTGATCTGCAATATTAACATTGTGAACATTTTCCACTACTCGCCGTCAACTTCTTTAAGGAAATAATTCCCATTTTACAGAATTACCTATGTAAATCTGTAAGATTATCATATGCTACATAAATATTACAAACTGTTTATGTAGACCAACATGGACTATAATTTAAATAAACTGTTTTTATGACAACTGTCTGACTACAGTTAGAATATTCTACTACTAGACAGCTTTTTTTTCTGTCTAGTAAGTCTGTCTATAAGAACGTAAATTGAGAAATTGAAAGAATATATCATGATGAAATCATGATAATGAAAAAGATGAAAGAGCATATGCTAATTAAAATTGATTAGCAAGTCACCTCCAACATAATACTGAGAAGATGAACATGATTTTTTCAGTTCACTCTGGATGGCACCAAACATACACAAATACACTGACAGTTGTGGATACTGGATCATTTTGAACCGTAACAGCATATTTATATTGTTGATTACTAGCTTGCTAATACTGAGCAATAGCCCTTCCCAACCCACTTGTTAGAAAAGAGGAGGTAACACATTAAACATGCTTTACTGAGAAACAGAACTAAGGAGGATATTTCAGAAAACATCTGAAACACCTGGAAAAAAAAATCCACCAAAAAATAAAGGATACTTTAACATTAGATCAATACTGTCCACTTTCTCATTCCTACTGTACGCATTAAGTATGCCAGGATCAAAAATTTGCTCCTGAGCAAGATACTGACCATAACAACTCAGCTCATGTCCATTAGAGCAGAAAAGAATACCGGGGTTTTGCATGTTTCACAGGGTCTTAACTCCAAACAAGAAAAACACTTAATTAGTACTTGGTCAAATGTAAATTTGGACTTAGCACACCCCTGTGGGTTTGAGCCATCCCAAAGAATGCTGATCAAAAGATCTTCGCATGACATTAAACAAGAGCATACTTTCTGAGGGTTTATAAACAATAAATTACCAAATAGCATTTAAGCTGATAGGCTGGAAGAGCATATTTATGTTTACTAGAAGTGAAGGAGAATGGGGGAAAGAAAATGAAGATTTTTGCCACCAGCCCATTTACATGTGGACAAATTTAAAAAAAAAAGAAAAACCAACAACAAAAATACAAACAAAAAGAAAACAAAAAGCACCCCAACCAGACAAAAAAAAAATACAACGTTGATATAATATCTCAATTACTAACACGGCAGGATCACACTCCTTCAAACAAGCTTATTGCCATTAATGTTTTCCACAGAACACATACAGTCCTGCAGAAGACATATTACAGTTTCAGACTTGGGAGATACAACTTTCTCCTTTCCCTTGGAGGCTTATATTTCTGGAAGTAACAGGACCTTGAACGTTTGCAGTAGGCATGCAAGTTTCCATTTCCTGAGATTTCAAGAGTTATCCTGTAAAACAGCAGCAGCTTAACAAAAGTAGCAGGAAGAAAAAAAGAAGCAATTTTAATCATTCTTTGAGGACCACCCCTCAGCCCCCCAAAGCTACAGAAATTAGACAAAGTAGAAAAATGTGAAAAATACAAAAAACATTTACTGCTAATAACAGTATAAAAGAAAGACTGGAGTAGGTTCATACTTATTAGGTATAAAACATGATCGTGTGCTGAAAAACCCTTCTTCTCCCCCAAACTGATTAGGCAGGGAAGCATGGTTGCTCAAAGAACACGGCAAAGATCTTACTCCTCCCTGGTGAGAAAAGATTAGGTAAACTCCCTTCTTCCACACATGCTCACAGGGACACAATTAGAGTGCAGAAGATTACATCTCTTCCTCGAATTCTAGACAGAAGCAATGAAGCCACAAAACTTTATTTCTCCCATGCTGCAGAGGCAAAGTCAACCTGAGAAAAGAAAAGCTCTTTCCCCTACAGCTTTTACAAATACTACAGGGGAAGGAAAAAAAAAAAACAACCAAAAAACAGCGCATCACATATTAAGTACCTGAACTGTCATCAGTAATTTCAGGAGACAGTAACAGAACAGATTACTGTGTACCACTCCCTCTAAGGAAAACCATCCAGGTCGCAACACTACAGTCCGCAGCTGGCTGCAGATTCTAAGATAAAACCATAATGACACTTTTTCAAAGGTTTTTGTAACTATGAGGACTAGAGAAACTTTGTGTTAGTTTCTGTTTCAGAAACTGAAATTGTGGTTCGATTCTGCAGCAAGCCAGTTTCCACGGGAGCAAAATTCTGGTTGACAGACATCCTGCAGTCTGCTGTGAGGCCAGTGAGTCTGAAGAAAACTAAACAAGGTCTCAGTGTAGGTCAGCACATACACACTGAAACAATGTATAAAAGTATTAATATGAAAAAGAAATGTAAGGCAAAGTGGGGAAAAAGCCAGAAAGAAGCTTTGGCAGAGCTACCAAGGAGTTTTCTATTACAAAAGAAATGCTGAAAGAATGAAAACTGGCAGAGAAACCCTTAAAAAAACATTAAGGTATATAGACACTCAAATTATAAGTAAAATGTTGGTAGTGAAGAGACTAGCAAAAAATAAAACTGTTCTATATTCATTAACCAACCAACAGAGAAGGCAGAGTCAGATCCAATATAATCTTTTCTTCAAAATATCCTGAAAGCACTCAAAGGTGTAGGAAGGAGGAAGATGAACAGAACAAAAGATACAAATATGCATAGAAGTAGTATAAGATAGTATATTCATCTCTAAAACCAAACTATAATCTTTCTGAAATATGTCTTAAAATTACAGAAAATAAACTAAGATTAGAAACTTAAATTATTGTATCATAGTAAGAACAGTAACAGGAGTGTGACTTGCAAGTTTTTAACAGTCAAAATGAGAGCAAAAAGTGCTACAAGTTTGCCTATTAACTACAGCTGTATCTGAAGATGAGGCAAGAAAGAATACAAGATACTTCTCTTTAGAGAAGTTTTCAGATGTTTTCTAAAGGAAATAAACAGAGGACATAGCTATCTTCTTCACGGATAGAGCCTTTACAAAACAAATTCTTCGAACAGCAGTCAGTCATGGAATCCAGCCCAAATTTGTCTCTTTAAGAGTATGGATGAAAATGCAGGACCAAATAGCAGCTCAAGATAAATTTCAACAAGAAACTAGAGATGGCAGCAAAGTCTCAAACTATCAGTTGAGAGTAAGAGAAAAAGTTAAATGAAGAGGAAAGTTCTGAATAATTCTTACAGTTTTTTCAAATAGTAAATATTTCAAGTTTTTTTTTCTTTTTATTTTTCCTTTTTCAAACAGTGACAAAAGAATTGGAAACCCATTAGAAAGAACAAGTATACACCACAGTAAGGCTTTGTTTTTAAATGCAATGACTTCACAGATCAATTTTTAGCACATATCAGAAGAAGCATTTTAAAATTGCTTTCAACAAAATATACATTTAAATCTACCATTTATCAATATTCTCAGAAGTCACCACTGATTTCTGAACGTTTCAGCTATGTATCTGAAAGCACATTTCAGGAAGTTATTATTCTCATGCTTTTCCTCAGCTTTGCAACTGTAACAAATACGGAAAAGTTGCGCACAGGCTCAGTTTCAGGAAGAGAATTTCCAACTCTTAGTTTTCTGCAACACTTTTAACTTTTTAAAAAAATACATCAGCAATATAGGAAACTAAGCTCTATTCTGAAAAAGAAAAAAAAAAAAAACAACTAACAAATATTCAGTGAAAGAATTACAGGGACACTAAATTGCATCCCTGAGAATACTTCAAAATTCTACATTTCTGAGTTTGCTGTTTAACTCTAAAACAGAATGATCCTTGCACATTGAAAAGCACTGTCTCAATGGCAAGGCGTAGCTCACTATCTCACACCTAAGGAGAATACCCAAACCAAACCTGGCTACTAAATGGGACATGTTCTTAGACGCAACCTGCTGGTCCATGCCCATGCTACTCACTCATCAGTGCTCGGAACACTCACTCTGAAACTGGGAGGCACATATTCAAGTCCTTCCCTAACACACAGCGCCTGAAAACGCACTCACCAGGCTAGAAGATATGGGAAACAAAGGCATTTTCAACACTCCCAGCTGATGTTTTATGGAATCATTTAATATTCGTCAGATCACTAAAAAAGGAAAAGAAGCATCCATGATGATTGTACTCAAAAAGCAAAAAAGAAGAAATCAGACTGCCAGTCCCTGTTCCGAAAGAACTGTAAGCATTTCACACACACAACACAAGCAAACCAACTCTTCAGCCGGCAATCTATTTGAAAACATCCCTAACCAGCAGAGCAAACAGACAATTCTGACTTTTGAAAACAACTAAGAAAGTAAGAATCTGAGAAAGAAGATGTATCTGCAAGAGCTGAGAAAGTATCCTGTCTCAATGGCAGCTACAAAGTATTGAATACTTTCCAATTGGAAGTGTCTGCAGCTGATAAAAAAAATTGACACACTTGAGATCTGAGATTAGAGAAAGAGCTCCTGATATTTTAAGCACCCTGTTTATGCTTTTAAAGATAATTGAACCTTAAGGGCTGAGAGTCTGTGAAACCCAGCCAACAGGTAACCATTTTTTCCACAGAGGAAAAAGCAAAAAAAAAACAAAAACAAAAAACAAACAAACACACAAAAAAACCCAAACAAAAAACCCCCTTAATCTAATACCTGTAACTGAGGAAGACAGTTCTGTCTGACCCTCAGTTTTGAAAGCCCTTTTTGTTGCTTTCATCTCTGTAGTGCTGAAGCTCTGGAATTAATGCTTGCAGGAGCACACTAAGAGAGATTATCTCTAGTTTGGGGGCTGTAGAAAAGAAAATAGTGTTTTCTGTAAACAGAAGTTGGCACTTTTCATTCTAAACTTAATCTAGATATATTAACACAAAACTTTTCCCCAAAAAAAAAAAAAACCACAAACAACCAAAAAACCTCAAACCCCAATATTTTAATTCAACAAGCTCTTGATCAATGCAATACATTTTAAATTTAGGTTTAGAGCAAAACAAAGTCTGAAATAAAGTAACTCGGGAAAACTTCGGGTTTGAATTTCTTGAATTTTCCTAAACATGCTATCTGTGCATTTGCACATAATCACATCAGAACCAGAAGGAACACTTAGATTTGGTTTCTATAAAAATTAGAAGCACTAACAAACATTAAGCATGCCTGAGGTTCAGAGTACATCCAATCGCTAATATTGAAGTCCTGAAGGACCCAACAAAATACATGCACACTTCAAGAACATCTAAACTGTCGTAAGCTAATATGTTTCAGAGTTAATTCAAATATTGAAAAAATAAAAATCCCAGACTTACAGTTGCCTTCCTAACCTTAATTTGACTTTACTGTGTATACAGTTTAAATGCTGAATGAG
Organism: Rissa tridactyla; assembly: GCF_028500815.1. Lineage (NCBI taxonomy): Eukaryota > Metazoa > Chordata > Aves > Charadriiformes > Laridae > Rissa > Rissa tridactyla. The sequence continues at coordinate 96,843,029 of NC_071466.1, forward strand.
GTGAGGTCCTGACATAAAGTTAGTGCTTGGTTTTAATTATGGTGAATGTCCATGTGTATAAAAAGGAGGAAGAAGCAAATTAAGAACATAAAAGCAACTGGTTTGGGTTTGTTTTGGTTTTTTTTTTTTTGTTTTTTTTTGTGTGTGTGTGTGTTAATAACTGTTAATTTGCAAGTTAGCTTGTTGGTTTTTTTCTTAAAAAAAAAAAATCCCTTTCCCTTTTTTCCTCCCCTTGCCTTACCATTTTCTGGTTTATTGCAGGAAAGAGTTTGGAAGGTATCGTCATGCTTATTAAGCAAAAGAGACAAACATGCTTTAAAAAACATCAACAAAGCATTTTAAGATATGGCTTAACTTAATAGTTCATTGTTGTCAAAGGTGGGGAGAGGGGAGGGGTCATGCACACCTTATCTCTCTCCATCCCTAAGTCTTCTAACTTCAGCTAGCCCTGACTGCATTGCAGGTCAAGCCAGTGAAAACAGTAGAATAACCCATCCAACAAGTGAATACTCTTGTAGTGCACCTGGTTTATATATATCAGATGAATGCTAAAGCTGGCACAGAGGAAGGGTGGATCACGCAGGGCATGGAAGCACATAAAGAGAGCAAGACCTCCCCCTTTCATCAGCAGCAAACTTAATTCAGTTCACATCACAAAATTGCACTCATATACTCCCCCAGTGCCTCACACGGGGGCAAAAAGAGGAGAAAAGCTACTACTACCACGTTAACAGAATCTACAGACCAGCTACAACTTGATATAGCTCTCCTTCAGGAATCACGATGTACTTAAAGATGCTGCAGGATTACGGAGATGCAGAATTTCATTTCAGTTCCTGCCCTGGTTAGCTGCTCTGTACAGCTAGACCAGCACTGACCCAAATGTTTTCTCTAAACACATCTGAATCCAACCCATCTGGTCCTGCTGGATTCAAGTTCAACCCTGGCAAACCTAAAGAGCTCCACAAAAGTCTGCTCTGTTCTAGGAAAAGCTACTAGGTCAGATCAGTATTGATGCAGGAAAGATCCTACCACTGAAATATATCATTCCCTAATTTTTTTGTAATCTTCACAGGCTACCCTCACCCCCACCTTCTATATCATCTTTTCCTAACTAGTAAGACGGGTTGGGGGGTGGTTTGGAGAAGGGAGATAAGATTACCTCACTTGCTTCTTCACTGCCCTTTCATTAACAGGTGTATAGATCCCTCTGATTGAGCGTAAATTAGTGCCTTCCCACATTTCCCCTCTGTTCAGTATTGGGAACAACATCAGGAGCCAAAAATAAGGAAAAAAGTGGGCAGCTGACAACTCCATTTGCAGCAACAGCTGCACGATTTCCCTGGAGGAGCGCGGAAGTAACATAACAGGAGACCCTACTGGCTGGCTTCTCTAAGCTAGAACACCAGGAGTGCAGACAAAGGTTTTACTCATAGACCCTCTCCCCAAAACAAAATTGGGAGAATAAAGAAGACAGAGGAACATCTCTGAAGATCTTGTGAGGACAAGTTAAACTTCCCTTTAAAAGAAATACTAAAAACATTTTTTCCTTTCATTTGTGGTTTTTTATTGTGTTTTGTTGGTTGGTTGGGTTTGGTTAGGTTTATTTTGTGGGGTTTTTTCCTCCTCTAGAAAGAGCAATACATTATGCCATCAGAAAGGTAGAAGAGTTGAGAAGTTTCGGGGTGACAAAAAAAGATTAACCTTTTTTTTTTTATTTTAAAGACAACAGCTGTCATCCTGTGAAAGTTCATAATGAATCCCCAAGGCACAAAAGAAAAATTGATATTTTATGTACCTACGTAAGAAGACATCTGGAGACAGATGTCACAGAGTCCTGAATATCTGAAAGGCCACTGTACCTGATAAGCCTTAGCTTCACTACAACTAAGACTTTTTTCCTTATCCCTCAAAATTTCCAAGTGTGAATTACCTTCCAAACCCTGGTAAAAGTGAGTTTAAATGAAGTCACGAGTTAAGAATCACATGTTCCTAGAAAAGGCACCCTTTAAGATTGCAAGGGTTTCTCAATCTCAACTACAGCAGAAATGACACTTTGATGAGACAAAACTAGTTTTTCCACCTAGCTGAAAGCACTTCCTAAACAACTGAACTGAAACAGAACAAATTTTATACCACTTTAAATACCCATATAGGACTTATACCCCTGCTTTTACTTCTAAAAATTTTGTTCAGAGGCAAGCTCTTACAGCTTGCTTAATTCATGCATCCTACGAAGTTTACTTAATATTAAATGCTAGGAATAACTGCTTATATTCACACTATCCAGAAAAGAAAATGGGGATGTTAGTCAAAAATGAAATCGGAGTACTTGCAAGCAGTTACACATGCCATTGGCTACCCAAAGAAACAGATGAAGGAGCCAAATGAAAAATCTATTTAACCAAATGCTATTTAGAAAGCTCTGGTGGAATGAAAATATACAGAACTTAAGGGACAGACAGTGAACTTTGTAAGCATGTAAGAACTATGTATCAATTATAAATACTATCACACGGTGAAGACATGTCTTAACTACTGATTTCTGAAAAAGCTTAGTCAATATAGAAATTGGCAAAATACTGACAATACAAGAATTCTGTCAAATCCTAACCCTGGAGGGAAACTACAGCCCCACTGTACCTTGAATATTGCAATAAAAGACAGAAAGTATGTAGTAAACTTCTGGCAACGCCTTCTTACCCTATTCCAGCAAAAAGGTATGAAAGCAAAAGAGCAAGGCACTTGTTAACCAACAGAAGGTCAATTCTGGCATTTAAGAATACATTAGGAAATAGTCCGTGGTTCTTTTAGTCCTAAATTTACCCTGTAACAGTTTTCTAGCTGTTTCTCTGAAAAGACACCTTTCTTTCTCATACAAACTGAAGTGAAAAATTAAACCCATATTATAACGCAGAGGTCTTTTGTGGTAAAGCTCCAAAAATTATTCCAAACCTTATGCAGCTGTTTTCATTTCAGAAAAAAGATATTGGTAAGAACGAGGCTTAAACACTAGTAACAGTATTGTAACTGAAACACCAAACCCTGCTGCGCACTTGTTTCCAACAAAGGAGGTGTTCCTTTTACCAACATCTCCAAAGAAACAATGTAACTCACTCTGAATACAGCACAAGTTTATTAAAAGAAGCTACTAATTCAACACTCTAAAATACAGTTCAGTTTACAACAACGTTGAAGTGAAGGCTCTCTCTTCCCATGCATTGGATGCCTTACCTAGGTATCCTCTTATATGCTTATATGATGTACGCAAAGAAAAAGAAAAGGGCTTCTTGGGGTTCTTCCAGTGGGCATATTAGCTGATTAGTAAGCTACCTTAAGAGACCAGTCTAACTTTTTAAATGACTAGGGATGATAATTCTGGCCATGCGTGAAATATATCCTGAATATACATTTTCACACTGTATATTAAAAAAAGTACTCACTCCTGGAAAAAAGAGAACTCGTAAGAGTGTTTTGAGTGTTTGCGGGTTTTATTGTTTGTTTGGGGTTTTTTTATTAACTCCATAATTTCACATAAAATACCTATGACGTAGGTATTTTAACAATGACCACTTTCAATTCTGAAGACACCATTCTTTAGATGGCACAGTTAATATAACTACAGGTTTCTGAAAAGTGATCTTTGGAAACATCATATTAGAGTTAATACTGCTCGATTACCTTTCATTGTCATGACATCTGTATCAGACTAAGTAGGTGAGTGGCTGTTGACATAAAATGCGGGTCTTTTCTTTCCCTAATATTTCTTTATCCTGAAGTATTTTATCTCAAGCATTGTGTTTTAATTGAAATGATTATCAGGGATCACTAGGGTCCTAAAACCTAGCCCCCATTCTTGAGGGCAACAAAGTTTCATACTGTTTTAATAAAAAGATCAAACTCTTAACTTAGCAAATCTTCAAGACAAGGTAGATTTTTTGTCCCACAACTTCTCACAGACAGCTCAAACCAGGTCATTATCTCAGTATTAAATTGGTCTAAAAATCTTCTCATTTTCAGCCTCAAATAACTCAGGACTAGTCTGCACACATTTGTTCATCTGCTCTTACCTTCAAGGGCTTCCTTCTCTTGGGTGTTTAAGCACAAAAACATATTTGCAAAGCCCTTGCATGATCTTTCTCAGTTTGCATTTTTCCTAGATCAAGTTCCTTCAAATTCCCCTCTTAGGCAAGCCTCTATTTCCCAATCATTACAGCAGTCTTGTTCACACTATAAGGATGTACGCAAGAATGCAGCTGCTTAACAGAACAATTCTAGAAAAAGCCACACAAATGGAAAGGAGAGTACCGATTAAAATGTCATACTCTGCAACTAGGTGTATTAATTCTACTCTATGTTCAGCTACAGTTGAACCTCTTAAGTAGAAAGACTCTCTTAAGTAGAAACAGGTCCCTATTACCGTTAAAATACATAGCAGAATAACTTAGCTAAGGAGATATTCTAGCAACTATACACTTCAAATAATCTACTGTTAATTTCCTGAAGCAATGCACATTATGACCTCAGGTTTAAATCAAATATTCTTTATAATCTGTTCATTTTAAACACTGTAACACAGAAAACAGCTAAGAACACTTTATTAATACACTAGTATTTCAAACAGTACTAAGAAACTCAAAAACTAAACCAGACAAATCACTTTCTGTAGCCCAGAGAAGTTCCCTTCCCTCTCCCCTCCTTTCCAAACAGAGTATATAATACAGTCCTTTAACATTTTCATTTGGTTTGTACAAATTACACACATCAGTTATTTGCATTGGTTTTACAGGAGATGCAAAATTTCAATAGTGTACTGGAGAAAAACTGTATTTGAGAACCAACAGTATTCTCACTCCTGTGCAGAGAAAATGGAGGCAACAATGAAAAACAACATCACTGAAACCATCAAAATACTTCTAGATAGTTTAGTTACCACAACACTTAAAATTAAGGAATCCATGAGCTCTCTCCTTCCTTTCCTAAACACTCCCAGACTGGGGCATAAATCTAAAGCACCTCCATCTCAAGGTAATAGCCGGATGTTACTGCCACTACCATCCTCTTGTCTGACTTCAGTGAGATACAAGCCTTCATACTTTCATGCAAAAAAAACCCCGGTCCAACTTCCCGCCCCAAGACCTTGCATCCTCCCCTCACAACTCCTTCAGTGTTGCAGCAGTGCTGGTAGGCTGCAGGAAAGGGGAACTCTAGGCACTTTAACTCCTCTTTACTAGACGGAAGAGCCCAAGCAGAGAGAATCTTCCCATCACAGGGGAAGGATGGATGAAAACAAACTAAAATACTCAGTTTTGCAGTGCAGAAAAGGACTAGACTGAACCCAGTCATATTGCAGAGAACATTCTGAAAGCTACGGTAGTATTAGCACCAATCACCACGTACTTTGGTACGAAAAATACCAATGACTGTACTACTACTATGCACAATGATTGTACATATATATGGTCCACAAATGGAAGACAAAATTACAAAAATTTACCGTTTAAGTGACTATTAATATGAAGACTAATGATTTCAATTGTGACCAATGCCCTTTTTAACACAAATAAACTTTTATCAACTTTATCACATAGTATTCACAACTTTAAAATTTGGAGAAATTTTTAAGCAACCTGCAATCCTACTGTTAAGGAGGTCAGACAATCTTTATGGTACTCCTCTAATGCTAACATAAACCAACATGGATCTTAAGAGGTACAGAAACTCAAAACCAGATAATGTAAAATAAAGTCCTTGCAGAACAAGGACTCTATCTATCATAAAAGCCATGCTTCAGTCTTCAATACCAACTAAAACCAGGCATTCTTTCTTTGGCATAAAGAAAACTATTGCTATGTGTATGTGGAGCTCCTATGACAAACTCAGAACAGTTTTCAACTCAGATGAATACCCAAGATGTTTCAACTCTACACCTACTACGTTTTCTAAACTACTCAATGCATTCCAAATGAAAATTTTAATAAAAAATAAGGAAGTACACTTAGCGCTATTATCTGTGAACTGTCATTCAAATGGCTTAAATATTTTAACTTGTGTACTTCTCAACGCATACACAAGGAGAATCTCTTCAAAGTTACCTGGAAGCAAGTTTGGAAAAAAATGGCACACCTGTGTTTTTCATAACTGCCAGTTATCCCGAGATACATTAAGACATTTTTGAAGGCTAACATAGAAATCCCCAATTTACTTCTTGCTTGAAGTGTGTTTGTGTCAGCCAAGTTTAAAGACAAGACAATAACCTAGAACACAACACATCTGGTAAAGTAAACTATGTGACTAACGTTAGTGTCATAAACGCCACTTTAAAAAGTTCAACAAGACATTGGGATTGTTACTATTCCAATTTTTATCTCTCTATACATTTCAGCAATGGAAAGGTATACTGGAAATATAGGCAAATGAAGATTTTCCTTAAATTTTTTTCTAAGGGAAACATGAACTAAAATCTCTATCCCTCCTGGCCTTTCTTTTCTCCAGCACCCATTAAAAATGAAAAATGCATGCTTGCAGAATTTAAACACATTAAATGTCACATAATAAACAGTTTATCACTGTCATTCCAGTCAATTCATTCATATACTATTGCATTGTAATTGTTCCACACTCCAGCACACCAAAAGCTATTATCACTGCGTTTACACAAAATAAGTCTTATCAGTTTATTGTACTTAAAAGTGTTTAAAGTGTATCCTGAGGATCAGAATATGCCTCAACAAACTGGACCGCATACTGTCAGCTAAGAGATTCTCTCCTTATTTCTCTAGTAAATTGTACAGGAACTTTGGGACTTCTCTTAGACTAATTATTCAGAGATTTTACAGGCAAAGATTTCTTTCCCACACCCTTTGTGAAAATATCTTTTACTACCTTAAATGTCAGTGGTAACTACCTATTTAGGAAAGATAAATTACACATTTTAATATTTCATGTGTCTGAAACACAAATCAGGGCCAGATGTGCTATTTGCAAGAACTAAATTACTGTATCAATCAATAATAAATCACGGGACCATGCAGACATTTAGTGGATGTTTCACTGAAAGATGTTCGGCAAGATGCATATGTAGCAATTCAAAGCAGATTTATAGCAGCTTTCCTCAAGTTGCTTAAAGACAGGCAAGGTGGTACCCAGAATCCGCAAGCCAAATAAAGATGCTGCATCCCTGGTTCCCTGGAAGTCACCTGCGTGGTATGCAAAGAAACAGGAATACTACTTAAGAAACTGTCCATGAAATTGTGTATTTATTTTAAATGGGTTTTTTTTAGAGGACTGACGTGACATCTGTGCGGAAAAGCCTGAGCAATCACAACAAGCTATCAACCCTTCACACCATCACTGCTGCTATTTTCAGTGATCCACCCTGTTTTTGCTACAGTGCTCTTGGCATCATTATGCTACTGTGATTCAATATTTATCTGTTAGATCCAGTTACATCACAATACTATCTATACTATCTAAATCTCATGTGGAACTTCTGTAGCTAATACCTAATCCACAGTTTCTGAGCCCTCCTTCAAAATTCTCCAGTCACAAAACAAGAAGTCATTTGAGATGTGCAAACATCTGGACCCCTGTGAATCATCCATTCTCTAAAAGGGTGTGCAGTCATGTCAAACATAATCACTGCACCTTCTTTCTAACGGTAATCTGGTATGAATAAAATAGCGTGTGAACTGCAGTGGTTAGCATAAAACCACTTGTGAAAGTAGCATGCCGAAAATTGTCTTCAAAACATGTTTAATAATGGAGTTTTGTTTCTCAGCTACAGAAGCTCCCCACCAACAACCAGCCTTAAGCTAAAGCAGTCACTTACCATTTATGACAGCAAACAAAGCCCCTTGAGCTTAGTATTTTTAAAAGTTGTTTGTGTTCATAGAAAGGTATGTGTGTCATTTCACCTTGTGAAATGACAGAACTGAGTGCGGAAACTTCTGCTGGCAACAGAGTCACCTGCTAAATCCAAGACTAGCATTTTAGTATTATCCTAAGGAAAGATTAATTCTAGAATATTTTTAGCCCTAGCTTTGAAAGTAGACAGCACTAGATATAAACTGAAAGGCATACTGGTGGAGAGCAGACAAGAGAATACATGCAGAAAAAATTCTTTGTTTATAATCAAAAGACGGTGAACAATTATTCTTATAAAATTAATTGTCAGGAAGAAAAAACTGCAAACACACTGAACAGCGTGACTACTAAGACTTCCACAGCAATTTCAGAATCAGAAACATACAGAAAATTTAGTAAGTCACAATATTGCTACATCTTTCATGTCCATTTTGCAACACAGACACAACTACAGAAAATATGTGAAAGATGACAAACAAATAATAAAAAAAATTATTTCAAAACCAGGCAGTCACAAAAATATGGAGGCAGGGGGGGAACGGAGCTCAGCTTTAATTCTTTATCACCATCTGATTTGGTGGATTCTATGCATTTTCTTGGTGCGATTACACAGAGGCTTGAACTGTCATTTTCATCCACCCTACAACAGTGGCAACCCGAAGCAGCCAGCTGGGGAACGCTAGCAACTACCTCAACTCCTAGCTTCGACACAAGACTCGAACATGGGTTTAATAGCAGTTGCATAAGACGACTCCAAAGGCCAAGCACTCCTACCGCCTTACAAATCCCTATTTCCAGACGAATGAGAGTGGAGGGAAAGATCTGGACAAAAACCGAGCACTAACCCCAGCGTCACTAGGACTGCCACTAACAAGCCGGTTATTATGCAGCAAAGAAGAGGAAAAACCCAACACCTGGCGCACAAATATGCAGACGCCCAGTGAATAGGTGGATCTACAGGGAGATATCTTCGCTTCCCCAATAGGCAATCCTTGATGGGTGTGCCAGGAATGGGATATCGGGGGGGAGGAGAAGAAAAGGGGTGGGAAGTGGTTGCCGCTTGCTGCAGCCAGCCTGAGTGATGGTTAGGTGGTTAATCATGGTGGCTCTGAGGAAACATGGGGTCACTTCTCCCCCTTCCGCCTGCCGTGCGATAGGGAAGGTGGCGGGCAGCGCGGCGGGGGCACTCGCCCTGTCACCGCCACCAGCCAAAAGCCGGGGGGGTGGGTGGTGGTGAAGGGGACGCGGATCCCGCACCGCTCGCACGGACCCGCTGGCGGCGGCGGCGGCGACTCAGGTGGGTGCCGAGCAGAGCATCCCTCTCCCCCCGCGCGGCCGGCGGGAGGGGCCGGGCAGGGGGCACCGCCGCCGCCGCCCCCCCCCCCCACGCTCTTCCCCCCCCCCCGCCATCCGCACACGCCCGCCCTGCCCGGCCCTGCCCGCCTCCCCCGCGGGACTCACTTGCCGATCACCTCGCAGAGCTCGTACACGTCCTCGAACAGCACGTCGTCGTCGGCCATGGTCCGGGCGGGGGGGATCAGCCCGAGAGGCGGCGGCGGCGGCCCCGGGGAGGGGGGGCGAGGGAGCGGGGGGGAAGGGGGGGGGGCCGCGGGCACGCTCCCCGCCGCGCGGCGCGCTCCCCCGCCGCTCAGCGCCAACCGCCACCACCGCGGTGAATCCCGACCGCTACGGCAGCTCCCGCCGCCGCCACCTTCCGGGGGCGCCGCCGCCGCCCGCCCGGGGGCTCCCGCGGCCGCGCCGGGACTCCCCGCTCCTCCTCCTCCCGCGGGCCGCCGCCGCTCCCCGCGCGTGTCACACACTCCGCGACCCCACCTTCCTCCGCCCCCCCCCACCCCCCTCCCTCCCTCCCGCCCCCTCTCTCAGCCGGCTACTCCCCAGCGGCGGCGGGCAGCTAGCGGGGCGGCGCAGGCTCCATGGAGGGGATCGGCGGGGAGAGGGGCCGGCGGCAGCGCCGTCTCGCTCCCTCGCCGGGCGGCCGCGCGCTCCCGGCCGGAGAAAGGCGGGGGGGGTAGAAGGAGGGGGGGGGGGGTTGTCGCGCGCTCCGCGAGGGAGGATAATAGTGGGAGGGGGAGGGGCGGGCAGTTACAGGCGCGGCCGTTGATTACGCTCCCAGGCGCGAGGAAGGAGGAGAAGCGGCAGCGGCGGCGGCAGCCGCGATAGGCGCTCGCTCTACTGGAGGGCGGGCGGGCGCGCGCGCCCAAGCCGCCGTCACGCAAAGCCGTCACGGCGCGCGCGAGCGGGCGGGCGGGGGCGGGCGCGCGCGCGCCGGCGAGCCGAGCAGACGCGGCACGCACGCAAGCACGCACGCGGGGGGCTGTGTTCGCTTCCGCTGCCTTTTCTTCCCCTACCCCACCCTCCCCGCTTTCGCCCCGCCAGAACGGCGCGCGGGGCCACGCCCACCACGCGAGTGTATGAGGGGGGTCGGCCCGGTGTGCGCAGGCGTGTGGTGATGTCATGGCGCGGGGAGGGGGCTTGGCGGGGCGGTCGGCTGTTGCGGTGCGTGAGGGCGCGGCAGAGCCAGGCCTGGGGGGAGCGCAGGTACCGGACGCCATCGTCTGCTCCCGCCGAACCGCTGAGCGCCAGCGGCTGCCGTGGAGCCGGCGGCGGAGGGGCCGATGTTCCCGCCGCGCCGAGGCTGCGGGGTGTGCGGGGGAGCGCCGCTCCTGGAGGCGGGGTGCGTTGGGGCGCGTAGGCCGCTGCGGGGAGGGGAGAGGGGGGACCCACCGGTCCGTCGGCGGGGCGCGGAGGCCGCCGCTGAGGTAAAGGTGTACGGCGCCGGGGCTGCCGGCGGACCCGTTGTCTCTGTGGTGAGGGGCGACTGTCGCCGATTTCACGCACCGGGCTGTAGGAATAAAGAAGCTCTGTGCGAAACTGGGCTTGTGGAGCTTTGTCCAGGCGTCGGTAAAGTGCTTTCTTGTTTTGTTTCCTCAAAAGGGTGTAAGTATTTTGTGTAGCACGATTTGAACCCCCTTTGTTACTGGGAAAGCAGTCATCTTACTAGCCCTACAAGTAGTGAATTAAAACAACCTTTTAGAACTGCTCTTAGATACACCCGTCCAGTTGGGCAAGTAACTGGTGGCTGTCTCTCTTAATAGCTACTTGAAAACGATGTCAGAGGCATCCAATGAGTTTTAAAACGCTAAGTACTTACCCGATGTATTCTTTTGTGTGATTTTTAACATCATACAGAAAACTGTGTACGAAAGACAGATGTAAGTTGCACATGTGTGCTTTTCCAAACTTCAGACTGGATGGTTTGTAGAAGAAAGCAAGGCTCTTTTGAAGGAATTAGTCAGGAACTGTTGCAGATTACAAGGTATTTATTTTTGCCGAAGCACTTTAGCAAGCATGCAACTTCTTAAAACTCGTTAACAAAGGTAAATTATACAGTTGTTCCCCACACACAGAAAAAACCTGTCAAAGCAGAATTATCTGATGAAATGGTTTAAAGGTTAGCTTTAAAATGCAGAGCTGATGACACTTCACCGAGAACAGCTTGTTCCTGTCTCTAGACAAATTCAAAAGAAAAAATAAATCAAGAAAAGCCATGAGAATAATTATCTCCTGCAAAATGGTAGCATATAAGGTGAGAGATGTCCCCATAAGGCTGTACTCTATGCCATACAAACCTTTAAAAAGTATTTTAAACACCATCTGCTATTTGGAATACAAACAAAAAGCCCATATATTTAGATTGTTCCCTAAATTTCACACAGATAAACATGTGAGCAACCATTTTTTCCTCTTGTGAGGCCATCAGGCTGTGTACCACATAGGCCTGACAGTAGTAAGTTTTGGACTATGGGTGAGTGATATTATGGTTCGCTTATATTTTGAGCAGAAGTTGTCATCTGACTGTATGCAGAGCCATTATTAGAAGTTAACTAGAAAAACTGCAAAAATGGACAAGGAAGAAAAACGCACGTAACAGATCCCTTCCTGAGCTGAGGTAAATGCTTTTGCTGCTGTAGCAGTGTCACTTCACAGAGGTCTCGCCTTCCTCTGGGTGACAAGAGTCACACCAGGCCACATCACCCAGGTGTGACCCTAAACTGAAATGAAAACAAGGAATGCCAAACATAATATGTGGGGGCCTTTGGGCCAAAATACTGTGTTAGAGCAAACCCTTTAAGAGTCTTGGAGGGCAGTTGTCTCCATTTTGACATGATGCAGCACATAAACGTGCTTTGTCTGCTAATGGACAAGGTCTCAGAGCACAGGTTGGAGAGTTAGAGCTGTTGTGGGAAGGTTGTGGTGTGTTTGCAAGACACACACAAAAAAATGGGCTTTCCCTAAGAGAGGGGGTTCATTCTGTGGCATCTAGCCTACTTAAAGGGTCCTGCTACCTTCCAGTAAGGAGTGTAGCAGTTGCTTTTTTCATCTGGTGGGCTGAGCTTACCACTTTTTTTTTTTTTTTTCCATTCTGGAGCAAAGAAGACATGCTTGTTAGAGCAGCTCTAGCATTCATTGCTTAGGCTGGCAAGAGGCAAGGCAAATTATCAAAGCCGACAAATGTGCCAGTTGTCCACATTCGGTGCAGGGGGAGAGGGAAAACGGGTGCTACCTACCGTTTCAGTCGCATGAGAAGAATCTGTCTGAACTAGGATTTGTGTGCAGATCTGTATCATAAAAAGTTGCATACTGAACCAGCAGAAGCGGCAAGGATACCACTACCTCAGCAATTACTAGAACAAATGAGAGCTATGCTGTAACTCAGTTTCAGATTGAATGGGCTCAAGAAAATACGAGCATTGGTTTGCCAAGTTTGCCAGCAGCCAATACCCAATATATGACCATCCAAGCCATGCATATAGAGGTATGTTTGTGATCATGTTCAGCCACAAGTTTGAAAGTAGTCATTCCCTTTCTCAGGCAGGCATTCTTGATTTTCACCCATGTATCCAATACATCTCCTTATAGATTCTGGGTTTAACTTAAAAGCTTGAGGTTAAATTCTGAAATAGGCACATCTAACATCTTATTAAAAAGTTTGTATCAATAACATTTGAAATACAAGCAGAAGAAACTTTACACTTGAGACCTGGAATGATTTGCTTACAAGGTTAATGGTTGGTCTGAAAACAGTTCAGGGCATCCATCATTTCAAGGCTGGGAGAGGGACTTCTTCGTAGGGAAATAAGAAGAAAAAGGCACTGGCTGTTCACAGGAAGGAAACGCTTTACAATCCCTGGTAGCCCTCCCCAAACCACTGCGCATGTTTGAGCTGCCTGTCTGTCAGATTTGGAACTGCCAGGTTAAGGTGGTGTGTTTTTAGGCAACCCGCTATTGTTTAATTCAAAAGTTTATTTTCAAGTCTTAAGAAATAGCTGAGTGCGGGCTTGGGCACTGGAAAACCCATTTCTTAAAATTTCATGGGGTTCTCAAGTTTTCTTTGGCTGTTGTCTTCGCAGGGTGTGCACATATGGTCTGTATGCTGTTGGCGAGCCACTGGACAGGTAAATTGTTCAAAGGTTGTTTATGGAACCATAGTTATCAGTTACATCCGAACAGCATTTATAGTGTTTTCACTTAAAAGCGTGAGGTAAAAGGTATGTGATGATGAACAAGAAATTTTAAGGGTTTGACAGTGTTCTATAATCCAAAAGGTGTAGGAAGCACTGAATTCTGTGCCTCAGATTCCAAGTAGAACACGGGACCCCAGGTACTTTGATTTGTAACCCCGGTGTTAATTCATTCCCTCTTACAAGGTTTGACGATCGTACTGACACTGAAGATGAGTATGAACTGCTAGTACTTTGTAAGAGAGAATATTGGAGGCCTACCAGATTTCTGACAAACTGTGCCATATTGCTTAGGAGTGCAAATTCTATGAACTGAAAATAGTTCGTATTTTGAGCAATAGAAATGTATTTTGGTTGCAATGAAAAGAGATGACGTTTTGATCATGACAGACACAGACATTTTCAATCCTTGTAAAAAGTGTCAGTCAAAGGAACCCTAAAAAGCCATCAGCCAACCTGGAATTGCTCTAACTAACTTCTTACAAAAGTATATGATTAACTCAACTTGGAATTCTACTGTATGTCAGGGCACCCTGCAGCTGCGGAGCTTAGGTGTAGCATATTGCACAAACTCATGCCACACCATAATTAAGGAGGCCGCGTTTCCCACAAATGCATGTCTTAACAGGTAAATGAAGTTTGTCTAGGAAGATAAATCTTCAGCTGCATTTTCTCCTTAGTGGAGTTTTTTTTTTAAGTTCCTCCATGGTGTCAATTCTCCATTGTTCCATGGGAAGTAGACTTTCACTGCCACCCTTCCTCGCTGAAGACAATATCAGGTCTCTCTCTTTTCTGCAGCCTTCTATCTTCAAAGGACAGTTGGCGCTTATCACTGGGATCTGTACCTTGCCCCCATCTAATTCTGTTGAAATTGACCCCTGGGTTCAAAAGTTCCTGGGAAAGCTACAAGCTTGTATGTATATGTGAACATGGCAAAACACCAACGTCATTTCCGCAGGCAACCATCTGAGAGCTGCCGCTTTTGAATGAGGAATTCTGTTTCACTGCTCTGCAGACATGGTGACCACATCACCTTCGCCAGCCACCCAGCTGGGAGAGAGCGGCAATCAGCCAGGTCTTGGTCAAGGAATGGTAAGGAAAAAAGTCATGTTCCTAATCTGTAATTTGACCGTAGTAATAATTAAACATAAATTACAGTAACCTTACTGAAGATAGGTAATAAACTAAACCAAAGCTGAGCCGATCTGGTACTGCCAAAGAAGCTCACGGTCATCCTTCAAAATCCAAAGGTGAAACAGTCCCAGGTAGGAACAGCTGGCAACATCAAAAGAGAGGGGGAAACTTAAAAATTACACAAACCCCTACTTAATGGAGTTTCTTTTTTAGCTGTTCCTTGCCGTTATGGTTATTTTCCCCTTCCCCGTGTACTGTGTACCTGTGAACAATCTTGATTGGATTACTGGAGATGCTTATTTCTTTTCTGCCCCGTTGCAGCTTTTCCTCATTGATGGGTATGGATTATATAATAAGAATTGTGGAGGAGATCTCTCCGTGATCCTTCTTTTGAATGTTTTTAAATTAAAAAGATCTTACAAGATGTACAGGGGATAAAACCTGCTGTGTACTAGCACTGAAATAATAAACACCCAAACACATTTTCCTTTCATATCTTTCTTTTCTTCTCTCTTGCATTTCTCACCCTCCTACTATCTTTTGTAGAAGCATATTAAGCTCTTTGGAGTAGATGGGTGCCACCCTAATAGTTGAGAACTCCAGAACAGCCCCACAAAGCTGAGTAAGCACTCAGAGGAGGTTTGGTGTAGATAAATGGCAAGGAATACTGTGTCTAGAGGAAATCCTCATCTACACTATTTCTGTGTGATGCTGAACTTGGAACTGGCTCTGGCCTCAGACTCTGGCAGTTCTCTGAAACCATTGCTGCAGGGTGCAGTGTCAGTCAAAAAAAGCCAGTAAAATATTGGATGTATCAGGACAAGCATGAAAACCAGGCAGAAGGTGTCATTTTGCCTCCATATAAAGCTCTGATGCACCCAGCTGTAGGGCTGGGGTGTTTCAGGCCTCCCCATCTCCAGAAGGACACAAAGGAACAGAAAGAAAAGAACAGAAAGAAAAGAACAGAACAGAAAGAAAAGGGCAACGAAAAGAAACCAAGGATGAGCCATCTGCCTTGCCAGGAATGGGAAAAAGGCTGGGACTTGTCAATTGGCAGAGGAGACGTTGACGTTTACAAAATCGTGAATGTGGTAGATAAGGTGAAGGCAGAACTGTTGTTCACCAAATCCAGCAATACCCAACTAAGGGGCGCTCAGTAAAACAAGTGGGAAGGTAGTTTAAGACAGATACATGAAAGTACTTTTAAAAAAAAATACACACACACCCTGGATAGTGAACTTTGAGAACTTGCTGCCACAGGAGGCTATGGACACAAATAGCATCATCAGGTTCAAAAAGGAGTTACAGCATTTCAGGGATGACACATCATTATAAACAAACACTGGAAGGAATAGGCAGGGGTGTGCCACGGAGCATCCCTAGTACAACAAATGTAGATGCCGGGGAAGGGGAACTGACTGCAGATAGTGGCTGGGCTTTCATGCACTTTCTAAACTATCTCTTACTGCCACTGCTCCATTTTAATTTTTAAAGGTGTAAATACAGTCTTTCATTATAAATTATGCAGTCAGCTTCTCCACATTCGGGGAAATCACAAGAGTCAGCATAGCTGAAATGCAAAGAATCTTCTCACCCAGGAAGGCCACACTATTGATCTCAGTCTTTCCCCTGTTGGGTAAGCAGGGCTAGGTGGACCCATTAGGGCATTTCTTGTATTCTCAGCCTTTTAGTTTCATCCTATGTTTCATTTTTCATTCTAACTTTCTGCTTTATTTTGTCCTCATTCTGCCACCAATTTATTTTCCAAGCCCTATTTATGAGGTTTGAGATACCTATTTTTTCTTACTGCATTTCCCAGATCACTATTTCTATTAATGTGTGGTAATACAATCCAAAAGCTGACAAGGCTCACAGTTGGAGGCTTCTAAGACACAGCTATGGCTTTACCACTTATCCTATAGCCTCCGGGTAAGCCAAGCTTACCACATTTTATAACTTTAGAAGAGAATATTAATTCTGTAAATAATTATTTGCCAAGTATTCCGACTTCCTGCCTGTCATCTAGCTTTTTTTCCTTTCCTCCTGGTTTTCTTAGCCTGCTTTTTTTTTTCAGATGGGGTATAGCTTCACAGAGGAGAGCAGAGACCGCTCTGCCTGGCTTCTTAGTCACTTCCCGCTTCCTTTTCCCTCTTCCTTACGCTTTCCCTTTCTGAAGTGTTATGCTGACACTGCGTGATTATTCACACCCAGACTTTGAGGCTCTTTTATCCGTCAAGAACAAAACCACCTGCAATGGAAGGAGTTTGTATCGACTTCCTGATTCGGACCAGCCAAGTTACCATTGAGAAAGCTTCTTGTAAATCTTTTGCCTTCAGAAATCCAATTCATAGATTGTTTGCAACAGATCTTTGAAATTTAGCAGGGAAAAAGTCCTAGAGGGCAAAGATGTATGCTTTTCTGTGTCCCATGAAATTCTATTCAGGTCTGACAGAGGGAGAAACTGTGAGAAAAATATCCTTTTTTCCTATGGCTTATGTTGTCAGCAGCACTCTGGCAGCCATCCAAAGCCGTGGGCATTCTCGTCCCAGGCAGCGTCCACTGCATACAGCATTGTGCTGGGAGCCTGATACTCTGGCTGTAGCTAAAAAGCTGTTGTGAAAGTGAAGTTTGGAGGCAGCAGAGAGAGAAAAAACAAAACCACCCTCTGTAATAGCTCTCTCTAAACCCAGCCCATAGTATCTCTTTGATCTCTTCCTTTGTGGGCTCAAGAGCACCCTTATTTTGAAGAAATTCAAGCCATACTCCCCAGATGATCACCTGTGTGCTATGCATGGTTCTAATCTCAGCAGAGATTTTTATGAGTAGCTTGGGGCCTTTTCATTTAGGAGGCAAAAGATACTTCCACAAAGGGAAAATATTTTTTTCTTTGGGAAAAGGCATTTTTGTGCTATGTGTGAGGCTATTTTCAGGACTGCTGCCCTATTTG
Source organism: Rissa tridactyla (assembly GCF_028500815.1). Taxonomy (NCBI): domain Eukaryota; kingdom Metazoa; phylum Chordata; class Aves; order Charadriiformes; family Laridae; genus Rissa; species Rissa tridactyla. The sequence continues at coordinate 96,860,519 of NC_071466.1, forward strand.
CTCTCACTATTGGGATGTCATTGGAGAATGTAACAGGAGGTTGGAAGAAGTAGGAGGAGGATCTTGATGTTAGGACAGGAGATTGACACACAGGTGAACAAGTTGTTATTTACCTTGTAGTAAAGTGTAGTCCCTGGTGACGCTTTGGTCACTGTTTATACCTGAGGCCAGTATGCTCAGCTTCAGGGTTTTTTGGCCACCAGTGCTTGTCTGGAGACAAGACTTTGCCCCCAGTTTTCTCACAGCTCCAGGTGTACAGCAACATCGAACACATCTCTCTGCTCCTTTGCTTATGTAAAATCCATATGTTATCATAGGAGCAGAGGAAAACCAAAGATCATCGAAATATATAAATGCTTTTTAAAGAACTGTGAATACCTATTCTAACTTAGTATGAATTTTATGGATGATGACTTGTAATCAGCAGCACTGCCTGATGCTGGTGATATCCTTAACACAAGTAACAAAAAAGCACCTAGCAGAAGGTGCCAAATATAATCTGAAGATTATACTTTTACTGTGAGTTAAGGGGGACAAAGCTTTAGGAGTAATTATGTTTTCTGTGAGGACAAGAGCCAGAAGCAACACTTTTTGATGAATTCTAAATAATTTCTGCTTCAGTCGCTCTAGAGCTGGGCTCTGGATTCAATGTATTGGCTTCCTTACAAGGGACTTAAGAAAATTAGAGCTCTGATGATGAAGAAAGGAGGATCTACTTTAACATCTCTTGTCTTCCCCAGCCTATGGAACAGATAGCTATGTTGCCTGTCACTCAGACTCTGAACTACCCACTTACAGTGCAGTGTTTTTAGGCTAATTTAGAGCCATCCCTGTTGCTCACAGTCCACCTAAACCTCTGTGCTGTAACAAGCACAGGAATAGAGAAGCATCTCCGAGGCCAGCCCAGAGCAGGAATACAAACTGGCGTCCTCACCATGCTGTCACTACATGTCATTCAAATCCCTCAGACTCCCTTGCTGTTTGGGTTCTCTTTGAGGACGATTTAGAAATACCATGGTGTCCATTACGTGCTCCACACCCACAGGCTTTGGGTGTGCCTGTGCTCAATCATTACAGTTTTGGATAAAGGACAACTCTTAGACCGAGTTCAGTCATAATAACTGATTCTTTCCATTACGAAAAAAACAGGATCAAGTGTTTTTTTTTTCACATGAGAGGAGACACTATCTAAAAATCTTGTAACTTAGCATTGATATCTAATAATTAAACTGCTAAGTACTTATTTACAGTAATTGTCAGAACAATGGGTAAATCCTATCATGAGTGGAAAAGCTGTGACTCGTACTACTAGGCCTGGTGGTGGTTGTGTTGTCCCTCCTTTGGTGCCTTTGTTTGGAAGTATGAAGATAATCACAGAGCAGATGTGGCCCAGAGTAGTTGTACCTGTCCGGAAGCATGTCAACTCAAGAATGTGAAGGACATGCATACCAGGAATGGAATATATATAGGGAAACACACTATTATTACCTCTGCTGTATAGCTACAGCCAGTGCCCAGCTGGTCAAGTAAATCAAGATTTTGGCAAGTGATCATTAATTCTGTTTTCTCATCTTGTGACTTTCTAATACGAATCATCTCATGTAGCTTTAGAGACCAATAGTATAGAGGTCTACATCTGAGCTAGTTATCTGGGCTTCATTTACAGCTAGTCCACAGATATAGGTGTTTCTGGGGCATAATTACTCTGGATATGCTGGGGAGGCAGCAAAGTTCCTAGGATTTCTTTATAAAAAATAGGGATGTTTTGCCTCTGATCTTTCAGAGGGGATGCTTTAAACTATTCCATTAATATAGTAATGGGTGCCCTAAAAGAAAAGGAGAAAATTACTAGCATTCTAAAAAGCAGTGAGAAATGTATTATTTTTTCCTGGTCTGGCTTTCACTTTCCGCAGAAATGAAAAAGATGTCTCTTCCATATGTCTGGGTTGTCCTGCGACCAGCAGGCACCATGGAGGTTGATAGGCATCTGCCTTAACAAGAGCATTGCACTTTGTAGATTTATTTAACAACTGGTTCAAGCCAGAGCCTCTTAAAGACATGGTTCTCAGCAACTTCCCTCTGCATCCTGAAATTAAACATTAACATAATAAGGAAGTTCAGATACTAACTTAATCTAACTTAATGAACAAGCACACGTTCAATTAGTCTCTGAGGTACTCTGCACTGATTCATGGAATTGGAAATCTCTCCCACAGTATCAATACTCTTGCTGTCAGATGGCAGCAAGTCTGTTAGTTCCAGTTGTGCCGTGTCCTGAAACTAATTCATCTCAACCAGCTGCGGCTGTTGACTGTCAGAATTTCTCAGGTAAAATGGCTGTGTCAGTACTTCTCCTTTGGAGAAAGTGTCACTTATTCCTCTGCATACGTCCACCTGGCGTGTCAAGTTTTTCTTTGACCACAGGATATTTCTTGTGACATTTTGCTGTTTGCAGTCATTGCTTTTCATTATAGATATTCTCACGGTTGTTTTTTACAAAATGGTGACAGCTCCCAGTACCCCAGATTATGTTTCTCTTTTACCTTCTCCCCCACCCCGTCTTTTTTCCCATATGTCTGCTGGTTGCCATGACTTTGACATGAGTTCCTAATAGGTGCTCAAGAGCAGGCACTTGTGTTTTCAGTTTTCTGTTGAATAAAATGTCAGCAAGTAACAGGTCATGTTGGTTGGTTGGTACCGCTCCGTTATTTAGCAGTACCAAGTACGGATCAGAATTGACATCTGTTCCTGTATATTCTTTAACATATTTTCTGCTAGCCTTCAGAGGCTGGAGATAATGGAGGTTATGGTTATATGGCCAAACTTGTATTTCAGAGCAGAATGGTTAAACACGAACCTGATAAATGTCAGACATCACTATATCGGGTATACCAGGCCTAGCATATCAAATCAAATTTGGGATGTCATCTTTCTAAGCTGTTATCTTTTCTAGCAACGCTGTCTCAGGAAAATGAGAATACTCTAAATACACATCTATCAGTAAGGGACTGCTGATTGTATATTTTCCTTTTCCAGCCAGGACGTGCAAGTTTGTTTCTCCTTTGCATTGGGAACAGGTACTTGCTGTGCCATGTGACAAGACTTACCACTTCCTTAATGGCATCTTTTGTTTAAGATCAGGACAAATCTCTAGTCCTTTTCTTAGAGTTTTCAATCCCTGAATGAGTTTCCTCTATCCATTTTACCATTTCTCAGTAACATCTTAAAAATGACCACTCCAGTGTCTTTAAGCATCCATCTGGCAATAAGAGCTTCCCCCAACTCTAGCGTGATAAAGATTATCAGTTAAGACAGTATGATGTGCTGGGCAGGTGGCACGGTATGTAAATAGTTTTAATTACGTTTTGTAAGAAACTTGTTTGTAAGAGCAGTTTTGACAATCACAGTCTGTATTCTGTTTTTACTGTTGCTTTTAATCTGCCTAATTCACGTAAAATCTGACAAATGGACTTTGAACCACGGCCCTGTTGTTAAACAGGAGAGCATGCCTCCACACCCCAGAACTTTTCTAGGTTTACACTTGACTTGCAAATCCCTTATCTGTAGCTGAATATCCCTCTTTAAAGTACTGTTTCCCAGGTCCCTGTGGCTGGCAATCACTTTCAGCTAAAACTGAACTCTTGGGAATGAGAGCGTGAACCTCTCTAGCTGCAGGGCTGTCTGCCACTGACTCCCTCTCCTTTTGAGGGCACTGGCATTTTGTTGACACTTGAGACACTCAAAAGGACTCTGCCACTGCCATTCTTGGAGCCCATGGCAGAAATCTTCATGTTGGGATTACTTTTACAGGCCTCTCTCAACTCCTTCAGTTTCTCAAAAGCTTTGTCACTAGCGGTGGCGCTCATTTCTCAATCACTCTGGCATGCCCTCTGTTTTGTAGAGAAGCAGGCTTAGAAAGCTGGTTCTGGCAGCACCATCAGGCACAAATTTGCCTACAACATTTGTCTCTCCAAGGAATCTTTAAACCCTTTCTTGTCTGTCAGGCTAGGTATACTAATGATAAAATCAACCTCCCTCGTGTGATCATTTCCTAAACCATTCTAGAAAATGAGCTGGATTAATGAAGACTTATTATTTAAATTGCTGAAGCTACCCAGCTCATTTTGACTGAACACATGAGCTTCTGCCACGACTGCTACAACTGGAATGGATGTCTGTTGGTCCCTAAGCATCCGGCATGTCCCAGCTGCAAGATTATATACCTTAGTTTAAACCTCATAAACTAAAGGAGCTATGACTAAATTTCTGAGAGCATGCTCACATGCTGAGCTAGTTGTATATGAGAGCACAAAGTTCTGCATAGGTTAATTTGCCCTGCTGAAAGCTCACTTAGTTAAATTTGACTCAGATATCTGTGCTGTCCGTTGCCATCTTCAGTGAAGTTATACCCTTAGTCCATTTTATTTTCGGTCCCAGGCTTTGTTCTGTAAGCATACAGAGCCAAGACGTTTGAGTGAAATCTGATTCATTCCCTGTCTGATATCTCACTGACCACCATGGCTTAACCTGGCTCTCTGCACCAGCTCCTGGCTTTTTCCAGAGCTCTGGAAAGCTGCAGTTCCCCGCAATGGCCAGCCTTACAGCTGATACTGTCGGCTAACAGCAGCTGCAGCACAGAAAATATTCTCAGGTCTTGTACTTTGAAGTCTGTGGATGGCACTCATAACTATCACTCATCTCTGAAACATGCTTCCCAATGCTGAAAGTGTTTACAGAAATAATTTGCTGTGGATAGGCAAAAAAAAAAAAATGCTGGCAGTTTAACTGCAATTTAACAAACTTAATTTCAACACTCAAGGGATTCCATCTTCAATGTGAAAATGTCACAGGTCTCAGCAGTCCTGTTACGCTCAGCAGATCTGTTTGCTGTTACTCAGCATACCCTTGTTTTACTAGAATTGCAATTGAAATCAAAAGTTAAAGATATTCAAAAGAACTTCTGCTTTTTGTTTTCTTTTAGGTTTAACCTCTCACTTCAAATAAGAGGAGTCTGGTAACATCGTTTGCTCTGTTTCTTAGATGCTACATTAGGCATTTGCCTGATTTTTCATTTTACCTTTTCCTCTCTATGCTTTGATTTTTCATGTCACACAAATGACACAGTAGCCCTAAATATAGCAGAAGATTGCTCATGAGACTCTTAAATTAATCTGATGAAAAGAATTGATTAAACTTAGTTCTTGACTAAAAATTAAATCTTTTTTTCTCTTTGTTTGACTCAGGGTCAATTTTAAGCACCTTTGTCGTTCTTCGACAGATAGGCAAAATGTTTTGGAAAATATTATGAGAAGGAGAAATAGCATAGAAAAAGCCTTGTTCCCACACAATATTAAACCCCTGAGGTTCAATCCTGCAGCACATTGAAAGATCACGTCTACAGTCTGTTCCTTAAACTTGGAATCTCTCATATGTAAGATCAAATATGTGTTTAAGTATCTGAAAACTTTGTTTTGTCTGTTTAACTGAATCAACATTCTGTATGGTGATATCAAACTCAAATAAACTCTGAAAGCACGCCTGGCTCATTTTCAGCCACTGCAGTAAAAAGACCTCCCTCCAAAGGGGAGATAATGCAGGAGAGAGACTAACCCAGGAATCCGCCACCAAATTCAGCATGTAGCCTGCCCTGGATAGTGATTTCTTTGCTGCTGCTTCTTGCTGCAGAACACCAAGCCTTTAGGGTGGATCTCCAGGTCATGTAGACTGGACGTACAACATGAAGAAAACATTACTCCCTAACCTAATTCCGTGTATTTTGACCCCTGTCTTCCTAGTACGCTTATGGAAGAGATGCTAAGTGAAAAGTGACCTGAGTTGGATCTTCTTTACAGGTTGCCAGGAATTCAGCATGAACAGTCAAACAACAACAACAAAAATTTACTCTTCTGTCTTTACCAGAGCATACTGAGATAAGGAAAAATAGTGTCCTACACAAATATAGTACAAAATCAGAATAATATTTTCTCATTCAAGTACCAGCATGTGGAAAAGAAGAGAAAAAACTTAGCTCTGAAGTCAGCCATTTAGATGGTGCCTTAGCAGAGAGAAAGTCAAGAGTTCTGCTGAAATAAGGAAAGAAATACGGGGAACATGGAGATCAAAGCCAGCTTACACTGTAGGAGGACCAACTGGCATTGGCTTGTGTCTCTGTGATGTATTTATTTAAATACAAATTTAAATACATATGTATTCAAATAGTAATAGTTCTACATTTCTAAAACGCTCACTCTCTCCTATTTTCATATTGGTCTTGCATCATTTTGAATGGAACTAAATTGCTTCACTAATTTTGAAGTCAGCTACTAATATTTTAAATAAAGCTGCCAAAAAGTTACAACCATAATTTACCCAATAGAATTACTGCTACAAACTTTGCTACAAGCTACTGACTGAGTAAATAAATTCAAAATTCAAGTGGTGTAATTTATCGCAGACTTTCTGCAGTTAGAGTCCTATACAATGCTTCATGAAGTTGAAAACAAATAGAGTGTTAAAATGACAATACCAGAACAAATTAGTCAGATTCTCTAATTACATTACATATGTTAAGACCTTGAAACTAATATCTGCAGCATACCGGCACATTAATACTAAGACTATATTGTTCTAGCTTTGAGAAAGAAGATACACATTTGACAGAAAATGTTTATATCCGTGATTAAAATGACCATTTAAAGGACAGGTTAGGGCAGGAGACAATGGGGACTATTAAGACAGAAAAAGACTATTAAGACCAGAAAAATGAGCAGTGTAAAACATTTGTTTGGCAAGGAGATTTGGGTTGTCATGAAAATTCCCCCCAGCCCAGCATTAGAATGGTTAAACTTGAACCAAAATGTTTGGCAACTGTGCCCTGCTTGGAAATATTTATAGAAGGCTAATACTTAGCAGGTGGTAAAATTTTCCTACCAAGGATCCCCAAGCATTTTACAAAATGTTAATAATCAAGCTTCATAAAAAATTAATGTGTAGCTTTTCCAGATGTGTCTGCTCCCGCAGGCAGGTGGTTTGAAGCCCCGCAGAGCCAGCCTCCACTGCATGCCCCCAAAGTGTTCCCTGTCCCATCCAGAAAGGAAATCCTGGGAAAGCTGGAAGGGCGTTCAGAGATGTACAGAGGAGTAGGGCACCCTGCTTGCTCTGTGCTCATGTGCCCCGACTTGTAATGCTCTGATGGAGACACCTAACAAGCCCCCAGAAATCGGCACTGAAACAAACACAGAGACCTGTCAAATCTATTCCTGTGACGTTGTTAAACACCATCTGCATTGGAGAAAGGAGGGAGATGCAGAAAGGTTAGAAAACTTACTTGAGGTTGCACTGCCAGGAACTGGCAGAGCCAGAGCAAGAATCCAGTGTTGACTCCCAGCCTTCTGCCTGCATCACCGGTGTGGTCTTTATTCCGGGGAGATACAGCACAAATGGGAAACGAGTCGCTGCAAAGGTATTAGACAGCTGAACAGATTGTAAGTGCTCTGGACAATCTTGTGATTACAGCCCTTGTGAGCTTTGCTTCACTGCTGGGTAAATTGGATTAAACAATTCCGAACAGGTATGAGACACCTAAGTGGATGTAATGTGGTAGGAACAAACATTTTTCCATCAAAGAAAATGCAAGATTTTTCACAGAAATGAATAAAAATTATTTTCATTCTGAAGAAGATCTTTGTAGGAACCTGTGAAAAAAAGCTAATTGTTGTGGAGGAAGAGGAAGTTGTTATAGAAACATAGTGAGACAGATAAAGAAATGTCAAAAGAAGTGGTGGGATGGCCTGAGGCTGAGTACCAGTACTCAGTGATTAATATAATCCACAGTCTGTAAAAGAATGAAGATGGCAACGTTTGCAGTATGACAAAATTGGTTGGGATAATTAAAACAAGAGAAGACCGAAGAGCACTAGTGAGATAGCTAAGCTAGGTCACCGAGCGTCAGATGAAAATTAATGTGGCTATTGCATTTTGGAAGAATTGCCTGAACCGCTTATACAGATGTCAGAGCTCAAAGTTAATGGCAACCGGTAAAAAGAAAGAGTTTTGAGTGAAAACTTCAGTGCAAACCTAGGAGTGGCATGGAGGAAGGTATGGATTTATATGCTAAATGAATCTGTTGTATGGTTATTTGTAACATTTCAGTCCTGATTATTATATAGAAAGAATGAGCAGCAGAAAAGAAGGATTTAGAAGCCACTGGGAAGAATGACCTGGCAAAATTTCCATATAAAATTGAAATTAGGATTATCTAGATAAGAAGTGAATGGGTAACTGTAGAAGTACACAGTAAAAAAAGGGAAGATGCTGCTTTTTCTTGTATTTTTAATTATAATACAAGAGCAAGGAGACATTCAATCAATCCAAACATAAAAAAAACCAAACAAACCTGATCATATTTAAATAAATACAGAATGGATAGTGGGTAGCAATGGATGCAACACTAGACTATAATCCTGAGGCCAGGAGTAGAACCAGATGGAGGAGGTTATAAGACATTTATGTCCTCAATTAAAACATACTACTGTATGCATAGGACTAAAGAGGAAGGATGGTAAAAATGATCATAATTCAGGGACTTAAAAACAAACATTAAAAGAAGGAAATGGACTGGCTATTTCATTTTTGCACAAAGAGGAGGATTTTGTCTTCCTCATCTGAAATATCTGGGACTGTCAACATCTGCTGACAGGACCCTAGATTAGATGGTGCCATCTAGTCTACCCATTTGAAAGTCAAAGGTGTTAATTAGAGGAAACAAGATCATGGGCATATGAAAAATAGAAAAACCCAACAGATTGTGTCGCTTTCATACTTTGGACGATCAAATGCTTCATTTTGTTTAATCGGGAAGTTTATTTTTCGCTGGGGGTATATAAAATTGAACATAATAATTAGTTTAGGCAGTATGTTCATCTGATTCAGATATTTCAGTATATAATGAGTGCTTTTATAGTTATTCTCAGCCTTAATCAGCAGGAGACAGACAATGTATAGGCATGGAGGGGTTCCTTTATCAGCGCTGAAGAGCATGTGACCTGTATATCCCTGCCATCTGCCCATCTTTTAACCCAAGGTAAATCTGCCTCAGTGAAGTACTTCATAAAAGAAAGGAAGTACAGCTGTGGCCAATTTATTCATAACTAGAAATCCTCAATTGTCATATTAACATCAGAATAAGGATTGCAACAAAGTGGTTTTGCTGTTGCACCATGACCACGGCCGTATCTATCTGAACAAACCAGAGGTCAGAAATATTTCCATTTAAAATAAACAATCATTTGCAAAATGACAGGTTATCCCACAGAACCACAGAGATTCTTGTCTCCGTTTTTAATTGTTTTGTTCACATCTGCTTTAATGACTGGGATCTCCATCCTGGAGAAGAAAAAAAATGAAGTGCCTAAGGTGCATCCAAGCTCATAGTCTTCTCCTTTTGTACTGCCAAATTTATGTTTTTTCCATTTCCCTAACACCGTGGATGTCCAAAAACTAAGAAGTCTCATGTGCTGTGTCTTGTCAAATGAGCCCATTTTGATGGGCTCAATTCAATGTGATATAAAGGACATAAATCTTCTGGAAGACAGCTTTCACTTTTTGATGGAATTGGAGCGGAGGCCAAAGTTAAGCAGTACAGGCCGTGTGAGTATGTCAATTACATGGTTCAGTTTTAAAACCTTTTTTAGCATTACTCCCTTCAGCAAGAGATTCAAGTGTCACGGTTGCTGAGCAGGCAGAATGCATAACTAAGGGGACCTGTGTGGTGACCTGAGTCCTCTTGGTCACACGTGATGCAGCAGTACCTCAGGTTACACCATCACGCAGAAGTGGCTGCCCTGGCTGCAAATGTGAACCCCCATTTGGCCAGGGCTGCCTCCAGCTCAGTGTAACTGGGTATAAATAACCAGGAGTTTCCTTGTCTGGTTGTTATAGGAACCTTCCCCCCACCACATATTATTTTAACACCTTATTAAAAGTAGTCGCGTTGCCCCTGTCAGGGGGTCAGGATTTGGCAGAACAGGGTCACACGTGGACTCACGGAGAGCAGAGTTTGTAGAGACCTTGCTGTGCACTGAAGAGTTTACTTTTTTTCTCATAATGAAGAATAGTAGAGAGCTTTATGTTTAAAACACAGTTCAACTAGCATTTAGAGTTGCATTGAAGTACCTTGCTGTCACTCTTCAGTCCACGTTTACATCCAGGATTTTCTTTTCCCCTGAAAAACAACTACTGGTTCCTATCTTCCAGTATATTATCCAGCGGGTAGTGAAAGGAAGCCGAGTCCCCACTTTGCTGAGGATGTGCCAGCGTCACAGCTTCCCAGAAAGGAGCGCTCCGGTGTAGCTAACAGCTAAACCACGGCAGCTGAACTGGGACCTCTTTGCTCTCCTGCCAGAGCTGATCGTGCTCCACCTCTGCGCTCCAGAGACAGTGGAGTTCACTCACACTCCACCAGGGTGAAGAACGTAAGAGATATTGGGCAGAAGGGAAGACGTGGGCATGTTTCTCCTCAGCCATTTGCTGCTCTATAGCACGGAGCTGCACTGGCTAAGCGCGCCCTGCCTCTGCCAAAAGCCCAGTTAGCTGTTTCCACAGCATCCCTGGAGGAATAAAAGTGTCATTCTGGACCTCCTCAGGCATTAAAGCTTATTTAGAAACATCTTCATCCTCTACCGTATGTTATAGCCAGTACTTTCGAGACCTGAAGTTGATTGGAATGAAGTTAGTGAGAGTCCTTATTATAGGATGTTCACAGCCTCGCTCCTTAAATAGGAAGGGATTCTAATCTGAGAGCTTGGGTCTTCGGTTATGAAAACAAATCTTATATTTATACCCAGCCTTTTCTTAGTTCTGTATTTTAAAACCAATACTTACAGCCTTTCAGAGTTTAATTTTAGGTTTTTAGTACTCCTAAGGTTTCTTTGTCCTCTCTTTGGCCCAAAAATGTGTAGCATTTTTCTTTACTTGGACCTATAAATAACAATGCTTTTCTCTTAATCTTGGAGTCTACGTCTCTCTGTCCATATCAGTCCTGACCAAAGGTACACCTTTGAACTTCAAAATCTTTTCAATAGAATATTGCCATATTATTCTGTGTGCCTCATTCTGATCTTTAACTCATTTCTTACTTTCTTCTCATACCTACTTCTGATGCCTTCTCGCTCTGTTCAGCTCACCTTGCAGTATGCAGGAACCTCACTCTACGTCAGTGTCTGTCTTGTTACACTTGACTTCCACTGCTGGGACCTTCTCTTTAATGGACAGTTCAGGTTTCCAGAATTTCCTAATTTCCCTTTGAGCGATCCTTTCCAACAAATATCACCCCTTTTTAACTCAGCTATTACCACCTACCAATAGTAGGGCTTTGGGGATTCTTTTTTTTTTTTTTTTTAAGCTATGCCTTTGTTGCCTTTAAAGTCTATAGATTTTAATAGCTGAGTCATTAAAAAGTCACAGAGTGAAAGCTGTAAGAGTAATATACGGAATCTTAACTTGGCTATTAAAGGAGAGTGGTTTCTAAACATAAGAAGTATAGTCAGCGAGACACTGCCCGGGGCCCTGGAAACACTCCAACCTACAGTGAGTTTTTTCAGGGTGGCAGCAGGGTGTGTGCAATTACATCCCTACCTACAGTTCAGCTTGGATGATTGTTGTGGTTCAGTTCAGCTAGCTAGCAGTGCCAGAGACAAATGCCATGAGCAAGAGGTCACAGACCACGATCATTAGACAGTTGCCTGACATGAGGATATAGTAAGGACCTCCCAGCCTCTCTAGGGCCATGGTGTGTGTGCTGTTCTGTGCCCCCTTACCTCTGCCTTTATCTCTCCTCTCACAGGAGAGTTCCTAAGATGGTGCCACAAAGTCTTTTTTATGACGGAGTGATTAGAAGATGAGGCTCACCTGCTCTGATTAAATCAGGCTCAGTGAGGTTAAAGCAGCTGCTTTAACCATTGTCTGGCAGACTGGAGGGAGGATCTCCATTTGTCTGGCTATGTTGACCGCAGATGTTCCCTTCCCAGAGATCCAGCTGATTTGATGAGAATTTGGGAGATTCAGGTCCCAACTCCACTGTTTGTGGAGGGTTAGCACTCAGTTAGCCTGTCTCTTGTGATCCAAACCGATGGAGGCTATCAACTTGCTGTGCAATCGAGAAACCTTCAGCCAAAAGTGCTGTTAGGACACTGCAGCTCTGGACTTAAACAAGACCGTAAAACTGGTGACTGGAGGGCTCCAGACCGACTGCCTCTGTCCTTCCTGCATCAGATGTATTGCTTTGTCAGACACCAGCTTAGCAAATGTGTCCTGCAAATTAAGATTGTCTGTCTCTCTGTAGTTTGTGAATGACCAGCAGCGGGATTTCTGAATTTGTGATGCAGTTACTGGGCTTCACTGCGATTCTTGGAGTCTGATGATTCATAAAGACACCCCAGTTTAGGCTCCCAGAGGTGTATGCAGTACTTGCAAAAGCAAAAAGTAGTAAAGACTAATATTTGGCTATAAAGATTTGGTGACTCAATCTGTAAAGGGAGCAGACAAATTCAACTGAGAATTGCCATTTCTAAAGTAATTTCCTTCCATAACTGCATTACAGGTTACTTTATTGGGAAATCCTGTTTACACAGAAATAAAGGCATGTAATTTCAAATTTCGTATCAGGCTATTTAATTTCACAATGAGCAAAGACAAAATTTGAAATATGCATAGAATAAGTTGTTTCTATCAACGTGCAGTGGCAAAATACTGAAACCAATAAACTCCCCTAAATAAATCCCCATGGATGAAACCCTGTGCTTAAAAAGCCAATTGCTTTTTGATGAGCCTGAGAAAAATGTTGTTTTTTCCTCCAGCCCAAATACTGTCAAAAAGATATTCATATATGTATGGTCTCTGGCTGTTTGGTAGGAAGATTGCTACAAGCCTTGCTCATCCAGATATTTGTGATGTACATGTTATGACATCATTTCAAAATGTATTGCTGGCAGTAATGGAAGTTTGTGGAAATCATGGAAGCTTATGTTTATATTGTTTATATTTTTCTAATTTATCCACTAAACTTGAGGATTCTCTTGTCTAGCGTCCTTGGAAATGGTTTCTGTGTATGCTATCACTGAAGATAAAATGATGAAAATCTCTAATGGGCGTAGTGAGGGAAGTGCCAGCAATGTTAACAATATCTTTACAATATTGGGTGACTTGCAGGCTATCTATTCACTATTAACCTACCTAATATCCAAGAGTTAAAACAGAAGAGTGCTGTAAAGGAAAATTACGTGGGAGATGAAACAATGGGAAAAATACCATTCCCTGAGGAAAAACGTCAGAGTAAGGAAGCAAAAAAACCCACATGCCTCACTTCATCCAGCCTAGGAGTGTTTACTCTTGCCAAAGCTTGAACTAAAAGAGAATGCTTAAACCTCACAAATTCTCATCCCAGGAATAAGAAGTGGGTTGTCAGCAAATGGAAGCTGATAGCCACAGAGAGAGAGAGGTGGGGAGGGATGCAGACTCAGTGACTAGAACAGCTTGTTAATTCAGAAGTAGGTAGAAGTGGGTCTCCTGGAGCTGAGGGTGGTAGAGATTAAGGCAGGGCAGGGAGATGTGCACACACAGCCATAAGTCACTGTGTGAGCGCGCTTTCCCAAATATCTTGTACCTTTCAGAGAAATGAATTAACAGTGCTCTGTTTCATGGCATCGGTTTGGAATGACGTTGTTAACTTGGTTGGGTACCTAGGCCCCTTCTGGCACGGTGATTTGATTACCTGGTTTCACTTGGGCGGGAATGCAGGGAGCCATACCTGTCGCCTACTAGTGCATTCCAAAAAGAAAAAATAGGCATTGTTTCCCTAGGATACATACCCATATGAAATTAAATCCTGTGTAAAATGATGTATTTGAAACACTGTGAATATTTCAATAGCAACTGATTCAAATTCTAAAACAGTTGGTAATTTCTTTTGAAAAATTAAATTGCAATCTAGACAAGAGATTTATTTACTGAGTTACAAGTCATATTCAGATATAAATTTTCTCAAAAGCAAAACAATAATCATGATTATTATTATTAAAATGCCATCACTGCATTATAAGCCCTCATAAATGCAGCACTATTTGATTTATAAAAACCTGCATGTAGTTCCCTGTATTCCAACTAATAAGCATTTGAAACAGAAAGAGGAAGATTTTAATGAGTAATTCTACTGTGATAGAAGTTCCACTTTTTACCTCTGGAGTCTATAACAAATACCAGGTTTGGGGTTTTTGTGCTTTCACTCCTGTATGCCTTTCAGCAGCCTAGTGTTGTTCAGACCTTTGTGAACCTGAGGTTGCCTGGACATCATTCTGGCTAGGACACAGGAGAGGTTCATCAGTCCATCAGAAAGGTTGCTGTAACGACTTTTATTTAAATAAATGCAGGCTTTTTTCAGGTAGCATCTCGTTCACATCGTGACTTCCCTGACTATATGTCTCCTTAGCTTAATCTCTCATCCTGACTACCAGGAGATGGAGTTTACTTGTGTCTCTTCATTATCTGACACACACTGGCCTGTTTCACACGTGTCTCTAATCTCTAGGAAGAAACCGAGGGACCAAATCTTCTTTTCCAGCACTGCTTCCCTCCCCTGGGCACATCAATCCCTCTGGAAGGGCAGCAGCTGCTGCAGTGTTGATGATAGTTATTTCTTGGGTACGTTTGCAGCCTGCTCTACGAAGATAGAAAATGGAGCTAAATATTTTAGGCCAATTATTGACCACATTTAAGAAGTGTGCAGGGTTGGGAAGCAGCAAGGGTTAGCCTGGCCCCTGCACACTCTCATTGCCATGTAAGTGAGAATACCCGTACCTCCATATTTTCCACTGAACGGGGTGGTAGCTGGGTGGTAGCTTTGGGCCTGGGGCATACACTGTACCTTTCATAGGCATGGCACTTGCTATCCCTGAATTTGCTATCTACTGAGCATCACTAGAAGCATCCTGTCAGTTAGTACTTTTAGGTACCCTAATTGCCTTTAGGAGTTATGGATTAACTTGCCTCCTTATCCTTATGCCTCATTATTGGATTGTGCACTCCAGCGAGAGCCTGCAGTACGTCTCTCTGTGTTGAAAAAACTGATAGTCCAGTTTCAAGTCTAGGGAACAAACAGTTCACTATTTTTTTGCTGCCTAAGCAATTATTTATACTGCATAAAGTGGCAATTATATGCTGCTCCTGAGAATATTTACCCATATTCACTTGTCAGTGCTGCAAGGGGCAGTTGGTGATGAATCTGACTAGAAAAGAGCCATCAAAATGGTCTTCATTAACACAAGATTACCCCAGACTTCTGAAGGAAATTTCACTTTTCTGGGAAGAATGTCTTCCATGTATTGTGAAATTGAATGTGCTTGAGCTTGTATTGTGTGGTACTGAATGTTTAAGCTAAATATTGAGTGTAATGCAAATTTGTTCTGTAAGTTGCAGTTTGCTGTTTGAAGATGAGGCAGTTGTAGCTCATCTGAATAATGGTTTTGTTCTTAACTGAGCTAACTGCAGCGCTGTCCCAAAGCACCAAATTATGAAGCAGGAGAGCATGTAGGAGTTTAATTTGTAAGTTTATGAGGGGGTACAAAACCAGCTCATCTGTTAGGAATATATAGATGAAAGACAAAACTGGTGGATCTGATAATCATGTTCAAGAGTAAAATGTTTGGGGACTGTAATAGTTGGAAAATTACAGGATTCTCCCTAGGTTTCCATGAAACTGAAGCTGCTCTGGAGAAGGAAAATATTTCCATTTGTACGGTATATTCTTGAAAAAGGAAAGGATATTGCAATTATGATTAACAGGTAAACTTTTAGAGGGAACAAGCTAGTAAGAGGTTAATTTTAATTTTTCAGGTAGTAGTGATTTTTTCCAGACTTACTAGCTCAGTAGAAACTAATTGCCAAAAATGTCAAAAAAACATTCCTATGACTTATTGAGGCAAATAAAGATAATTTATATAACTAAGACTAATTTGGCAAAAAGTCCTAACTGTGCTAAATGTACTATATTTTGATTAGCTTCAGTTATCATGTTATGTAAGAGTTGAAATTCCTCTTTTTCTTCCAATCTTCTACCCTACGTGTAGGAGCATGGCCTCTCGTGTATGACTTCAGCCTCCTGGTCTGTACTCATATGTTTCTGAAGCTGCATGTTTGGTTGCGAAGTCTGGTTTAATGGTGATGTGCTTTGGGGTTATCATGGCCTCCAAATGTGTTCTTGTCATCCTTTTCAAAAGTATTTGTTTGTTTCTTAAAACGAGGCTGTTTTTGTGTTTTTCTTCCCCCACAATTACAGCGTGTGAACCAATCTTTAGGGAGGTGGTAGGTGTCCCATATGTCCTAAGCCTTTCCTCTATCAGTCCAGGTCTGGTGGTCACCACTGGTCACAGACTGCGTCTCCAGCATGACGGAGTTCCTTGTCCATCATTGGTAGTGGAGCAGGTGACCATGCTGCCATCTCCTGTATCAATCATCTAGGACGTAGACCTGTAATGCTGGTAAGCCCTAGTTTCTGTTCCCTGCTTGTTCCTACTCAGGTCAGCTGGGAAAAGAGGTGCTCGGCCCATCAGAGAAACGTGCACTTTCTGTGAGTTCTGCCGCCTGTCATGAACTTTTCATTTCCCCTTGTGACAATGATGGGGAATGCTGTATCACATGTTCCTATATGTTACGAATTTTCGAGATGAGATGAAGAGTTTTTAAATGTGACGAAAGTGTCAAACATCTCTGAAGTTTGGGAAGCATCTAGGTTCCGTCTGCCCCCAACCTCAGGCTGGCAGTGTCTCACTGCAATATAAGCACTCTTATAAATATAGAGATTGCTAATTGCTTCCTGTATTTTCAAAAAAAACCCTTTAATATTGGGGAATTCACTGGTGTTGCTTTACAGCTCTGTCCAGCTGGCAGCACCTTCACTTGAACCACAGCGACAGCAGGTAATTGTAACAGAACAGTCCCTGTCAAAACAAGGAAGATTTACTGTGCCGGTGGATAATGAAATGGAACAACTCATGCAAGCAATAAAGAAAAAGCACTGCCGGAAAGATGGAAAGGCATATTCAGACCTTTAAAGACCGTAAAACCAATACAGTAAAAGAATGTGCTGTTGAGTGTATCACTGCTCAACATCTCAGGGCAAAAGGAGCGCAAGCGGCATCTGTAGACTCTCTTCGCGCCTGGGGAATGCTTGCTGAGCAACAGTGATGATCATTCCCAGCATCATTAGCACCTCCTGTATCAAATCCCATACCGGGAACTCCTCTGTTCCAGTACGCTGCCAGTTTCTGAGACCAGCTCTTGCCAAACAATTCAGAAAATGGTGTAAGAAACAACTATGAAATATATTGTCTGTTGTCTTCCTAAATCCTCACAGTTAAAAGAGAGTTTTTGCTGTTGCCTTTAGCATTAGTGTTATTCAGTGTTCATGTGCAATTTGTCTTTCACTCTCTTTTTGTAGGTATACAAATTTCTACCCGGTTTTGTAATTCTTCTGATTTGTTGGGCATAGTAATGTGTGCTAGAGAGGAACTCCATCAGCTAATTATGCCTCGCATGCAAAAGTCTGTCCTAGGTGTGTTTGTTTCCCATTTCACTGAGACTGTCCTAGTCAGTTCTGTTGTATACTGGAAGGATGCTTGAGCCGGTCTTAAATTAACTCTCGCAGCTGCTGCCTTGCAGCTCGGTGGCAGCAGCTCCGAGCACAGCTCGGGCTGCCAAACCCACCTGAGAAGCAGCGAGCACACAGCCAGACCTGCACTCCTGCACTTACGGTAGCCATTGCAGCGCTAACACAGATGGCAGCGCGGGTATACCTTGATCTCTCCAGTCCTTCCCCCTACAGCGGGTTTGTCACCTAATTCAGAGCTCATTTATTAGCAGCTATTTTTCTTTCTGGGAACATGTTTGCCGTACGTTTGTGTACGCTTCTTTTTTCAAAGCACATGCAAAGACCAAGTTCTTGGGTGTTCTAGAAGTACCGCAGATCAAGTATAAGGATAGATATACACATGGGTAGAAAGGACTGTCCTTTCACTTCATTACTCTTGCTTTTTTTTTTCCCCTCTGGTAAACCACAGTGTTTTTCTCAAACTGTGCTGCGCCAAGGAGCTTCCAGTGGCAATTGACACATCCTTAGGATAACAGCAGGGGCAGATTACTGTGACATTGCAAGAGGGAAGAGGTGAAGGCGGCCCAGTTGCCTACCCTCTGAGCTTTCCTGTCCCTGCTCCCCCTGGAGTTTCTATTTTTATTTCTGCCCCTGGGAATGGGAAGCAAAACCAAGGATTGTGTGTCTCTTTTTGCAGTTGCACAATAACATTTCCCATAGGGTCCTCTTGTGGACTGAATTCTTATCTGAGATTTGGTGTCAGGGGCATTATATGTTATAGTATTTGCTATGTAACAACAGTAATTTTTAATATTAATTACTTTTTCTACTTCGTGGCATTCAGGAGTCAGAAAGTACCAGAAGTGGCAAGAAAAGGGAGAAAAACCTCTTATCTGTCTGTGGGCAACAAGCTAACTTTTATTTAAAAGTTCATGCTATATATATTCTCATGTGTTTAGCTCAGGCAGCCTACATTTATTACAGAGGCAGTGTCACCACTAAAATCTTTACAGTTGCCTTTGAGAGAAGATAAGATTACCATACTATTCCTTAGGTGTTCTCTTTCCTTAACTGAGGGAATGCTTTCTGTATATTAATTACCGCCAAAAGCATTTATATAGATTTTAAATGTTGAGAACTAATAATGTTTATAATGTTTGCATATGATTAATTGCACTTTCGCAATGTGTATATAATGGGACACAAGTTAGAGTCAATAATACTTCACTATTTGAAGCACGTTTCACAAAAATAATTACTTTCCATATTTGTGTGTTGGTCTAACGAAGCGAACAATCTCAAAGCGTAGGACAAAGGCAAACAAAGCACTTTCAGCTGTGTCTGGAAGACACCATTGGAGAAAATAATTTGTACTGCTCCTTTCTCCTTGGGTGAGAGTAGATGTGGAGTCTGTCCTCTGCTCTCTTAATTTTGTAGTCCTGCATTCTTTCTTCACACTGTCTCTTGTTCCTCCTTCTCTCCTGCTGGCATCAGTGTTATGTAGCTCTGTTGGGTGCAGTAAGAAAGATGATATATACAGTTATGTAGATATATACGAGTTATAAATTGGACAAAGGGTACTTTTACATGCCATCACTTGGAAGTTTTAGTCTGCTCCTGGTAGCTGTTTTCAGATGAGACACGAATACGGTTTAAAGGCATAATTTTTCTTCTTTTTTTTTTTTTTCTGCAGCACTTCATATAATTCAATAAAGCTAGGAGTTTGTTTTATTTAGTGTCAAAAAGTGCTGTATTTTAAAATGAATCTAACTTAGACTTTGAGGAGTCTCCAATGGCAACTCCCTGGAGTTTCCACATGATGGAAAATGTTTGCAGAGCGTTTGGCCGGTAGCTGTGTGCCCTCAGCACTCACAGATTAAATGCCTACATGGCCTTTTGGTTGCTGCCGCATTATTGATGTGGAATGTGGTAAAAAACATGCCAGAAACGTGCAGAGCAAAGGTTGCTAGGAAAACACTGCTTTCTTGTCGGGTGACTTTTATATTTGCTGAAAGATGCTTTTGCAAGTATCTTTTAATGAGAAGAAAATACAACTATTACATGAACCAGTCATCTGTCAGGCTGGCAGTATGGACAGTCAAAAATTAATATAATTTAGATACGGGCTATAAATGCCTGGCAACAGTGAGTTTAGATTGACAGTGTGCATTAATTTGCCTGCAGTCTTTTCTCTACAAGTTCCTTCTACATCATATATGAGATTGACACCACGTAACCTTTCTCATGGTTGCAACAGTCAATATTCTCCTGCTAAAATCAAGAATTCCTAAATAAGGGAGAAAAGGAAGCACAGGAGCTTCTACCTGTCAAAAAGACTGCGTGCAAAGCATTTCATACACAGGAAGAGAATTTCACAAATCAATCCTGTCTTCCACGCTTTGAAAACAGCCAGCTCATCGCTGAGGAGGGAGAAGAAAGAGAACAGCCCCAGTGAGCAGACACGGCCCCGTGCTGCACAGCACTTCCCTGCAGAGCTTTGGTTTTCTTGCCCACTTCGTGCACCTCAAGCGAAGACACAAAGTTTAGGCCCTTCCTGGGTCTGCAACCTGATAATCTTTCTTACGGGTGCAAAAGAGTGTCGGGCACTGCAGGCGCTCTCTCCTCAAGGTGCAGGTTGCAAACCGTGAAGTGTTTTCCCTGCCTTCCATAAGGCACCAGGAACTGACTCTCTGGAATGGGTCTATGTTCAAGAATGCACTTTTCCAGCTGAACTGCTAAACGAATATGCTCCAGCTGATGCACCCTCCAGGTTCACATGCAGAACATGACTAACTATTTCAGACAGGGTGAAAAAAAAAAGAGAGAGAATTAAATCCTAAAGTTAAAAAGAAAACTAAGGGATACATGGGACTAACCGTTCAGCTCTATTACAGAATCAGTGATCCGGTACAGATCAGTCCCTTTTCTGAAAACAGAATTACTGTTTCCTCTCTAGTTTCACCCATGTGATGTAGGAATGGAAATCTTCTATTTTCGTATTAGCCACTGAAAATGGAGAAATCCAGCTGTTTATTTAAATAACCAAACAGTAATACATGTGAGATATGGATTAATATATTGGCAGAGGTGAGTGCAAGTCACACTCTTATTCCCCTGCAAGTGGTAATATTTGTATTGCTATCCATTTATACTTCATTATTTCTGGTGCTGGAATAGCCACTTAAGTCCCCTGCCATGTATTTTGTTCTGTAATTAGTTGACTGTCTTGTTGTCTGTAAAACTGCCAGTGCCTTCACATGAACTTGCAAATGTAGTGGATGCCTCTGTCGAGAAAAAAACCTTTGTATGAATATTTACAAGGACCAAAGGCACTGTGAATATCAAAGCAAATCCCTGATTTTTAATTGAGGCTTATACTTGGAAGTACACTTTGGCATTGCGCACCTAAGTTAAGCTAATGTTTTTATTAAAATATCTTTGCTAAAGATATGAAAAAGATACATTTATGTAAAAGATATGAAGGTGAAGGAAAATAAAGTACTGCCTGATGGAGGGAAATTAAAAAACAAACAATGACAGTGGCCAGGTTGTAGCTTCTACTCATGTCACAAACAAAGCTGGACTGACATGGTTGGCTGCTATTTTTAAAAAGGCAGAGGGCAAAAATGTTTTCAGTTCCACCAGCAACCCCAATCAGCCTGGGCTTGTCTGGATCAAGTCACAAGAGGGAAATGCACTTTTATTTCAAGGATTTCCCAGGTACTGAGCACCTCTGAGCAGTTAACAGAGACTGTACAGGGGAATTACGTGGTAGATGCTATGTTCTATTTAGTGCTTTCTAAAATGAAATCCGAAACATTTTTTGCTCCACGTTGTGACAATATTTTGCAAGTTGTCCCCATTAGTGAAATGATGTCAAAAGAAATCCACTGCTGACAGCCCTTGCCAGGAAGCTGATCAGATGGTACGAACAAACAAGAAATTTGGCCTTCTTAACAATTTGAAGACAAAGAAGGGAGGCCAGGGAGCTGTGTGTTCGGTGAGATGTAAAAACCCAAGTTCCCTGAAGCCAGAAGGTGTATCAGAAATGAATTTAATTAATTTAATCTCAAGTATTCTGTTTTCTTCATTTGTGTGTCTGCTGTAACCTATCATTATTCCCTGTGAAGATGCCTGGTTGGGCTGTCCTCTGCTTCACTGGTGTCACAGGCCGTTTTCAGAGAGGAGAGGCGTGGGGTTTTTCCCCAGGCTAATCTGAGGAGGGTGTTGGGTTGAACCCAGGTTCCACTGGGCAGCACCAAGCAGCCTTTGGGCACAGAGTGAAACAGCGATGTCCCGGGAGCGGGGTCTGGGAATCTCTACTAATACCGGAGAAACAGGATGCTGAGCAATCCAGAACCAGGTGATGGTTTTGTCCTGTCTGTGAGTAGGACGTCCCTTGAAGAACAGGGAAACTGAAGACTCTCCCACATGCTTATAAAGCAAAATCATATCGTGGTTACTAACATTAGGTGCAGAGCTGATAAAGCACTTTGGGGTATTTACTGTATGGTAAAATCAGGTAGGAAATACAAGGCAAAGAATAAAATGATCAAGAGTTACACAGACTTAGATGTAAGAAATGCTTTCCTGAAGAGTGCAGCTAAGCAATTAACAACACTCCCACACCCCGTTATAAAATGTGCATGCATTTTGGAATTTGAAACAGGGCTCATTATAGCAGAAAACGTTGAGCTCAGAATTGGCAGTGCTAACAATTAGCACCTTAAAATGCTGTCAATTCCTTCTGATAGAAAGCAGACATTGATCCCCTGTGCCGTGGGTGTAAGGGATTTGATACCTTGTAGCTTCATTCTCTCTTTCCGTAATCTGGGCACTCTTACTGCTCTGACTCCGATAAGGAAATCACGGCATATACCTTTCTCACATCTAAAGTAAATAGCTCAAGAGCTCCAATGTTAGTTTTAACTATATTCCAGAAATAATAGCCATTATTACACACCATTTGTCTTGCAATAGCCCACAGAGACCTTCGCCGAGGCTGGTCATGCCTGGGCTTTGTGCAGTACGAACACAGAGTGACCAACAGGTCCTGCTCGAGAGAAGGCACCGTCCAGCAAGAAAGAAACGTGGAGGCCTGTGTCACCGGGTCCGTGTGTCACTGGCCAGTCATCCTGGAGGTTCACACTTAATTTTGTGATGCTCTGGCTTCACAGGGATTGCTGGTATGTCAGTACCACAGTTTTTTGGATTGCTTGCGGAAAAATACTCTCCCTCCTCCTGCTGAGGTTCTGTATCTGACCTCTGTTGTTTTCCCGTGTTTGTTGCTACGGAATGGCTATTTCTCAGGCAATGTAGCAAATCCCTTTCACAGCACCTGCTTCAGGCCATTTTATAATCCATCCCCTAATCTATCTCGTGTTCGTTCCTCAGATCGGAAAGGGAGATCCTCGTTCCTGAAGTGCAGGACTTGCAGGGACCACACCACGCATGATTTCTGAGGGACAGTGAACATCGTTCCAGGTTCCTGCCAGGGTTTTGATACCTTTCCATTAAAACTTATTTCAAACCCTACATCGACTTTGAAGATGCTTTTAAGGACCACAAATTATTGAATAATATTTTAAATAAGGAAAACCTGATTATGTTCTATAAATATTAATCTCAGGGTGTAATTGTTCCACTACTCTGTTATATTACAATAAGCCTGCTGGTGTTGCGGCATTTTAAATAAGTGCTAGATGATTTGGTTTGTTCTTATGCTCTTCGTAGCAACAATCTTCAGTCTGAAACCAGAGTGCAAATTGCTGATTAAAGAAGTATCACCTAATCAACTGAGACTGAGGATTCTTTTTTTTTTTTACACTTTTTTTCTTTGTTATTTATTCTTACTGAATATTTCATTTTTGGATCATCTGATGTCTTTTCTACTCTTGCTGCTTAATTGGCATTAATAAAATGTTCGTAACCCCATTCACCCAGAAGGTATCGCATATCCAAGGCACATGATAAAGGCTTGGTTTGGAAGCGCTAGCTTTGGGAAACTACCCAGAGTGGTAGCAGTTCCTCAGAACGTAATCTGTTAATACGAGTTCTGGTGGGGTGATGCTTTGCATTTGTTTTACTGGCTGCATATGTGACTAGTTGGGAGACTTTGGGGAAGAGGGCTGAGAGAAGTAGATTATATTTAGAGCTAATTCTGTATCAAAGTGGTCTGGGACAGCATAATGGAACTTATCTTTGGGAAAAGTACCATGGTGTCATTCAACTGACAGCATTCATGGAGGAGGAGCTGTATGTGAGACATGAAGAGAAGGCAAATTCAATAGGATGAATAAGGCCACAGCGGTTTTTGCTGGAGTAAAATAATTGAGTTGAAGCTGGTATTTGCTTTCTTCAGTCCAAATGGAGCAGCAGTGGAATCCATGCCAAGAGATGTGTTTCCCATCACATCTCATTAAGTTTAGCATCTTATTAGTTACTGTCAAACATTTTCATAACTCACTCCTGTGCTCTTAACGATCTTTTCTTCACACACAGCTGAAGTGGGAAATGAACATACACATACAATGAAAGTGAGTTTTTACTTTTAAGTAGTTGCTTTTATAAACATTCATGCACCGTTCTTTGCCTTGTGGCCCAGGCTGGTTTTCCGTCCCCACAGCTAAGCCTTTCTTGAAAGCTAAAGACATATTATTTGGAAAAGATAAGTGAAAGTGTGGAAGTGACTCAGAATGAGTTGGTTTGTTGGCATGGTGAAGTACTTGAGGCTTTTAATATGTCTTTTTGATGAGGTTTCTCATTATCTTTCCCATTTATCTCTCTATATTCACCATGCTACATGGTGGCTTTCTGTGATGGAAGGACTACATCAGTGGACAAGGGATGAGCTACGGAGATTCTCTATCTGGACCTCTCTAAGGCCTCTGACAGAGTCACCCGCAACATCCTTCTCTCTAAATTGGGGAGATATGGATTTGATGGGTGGACTGTTCGGTGGATGAGGAATTGCTTGGATGGTCGCATCGAGAGGGTAGTGCTCAACGGCTCAATGTCCAGATGGAGAGGGGTGACAAGTGTTGTCCCTCAGGGGTCCATATTGGGGCCAGTACTGTTCAATATCTTTATCAATGACATAGACAGTGGGATCAAGTGCACTCTCAGCGAGTTTGCAGATGACAGCAAGCTGAGAGGTGGGGTCGACACACCTGAGGGATGGGATACCATCTAGAGGGACGTGCACAGGCTTAAGAAGTGGGCCTGTGTGAACTTCATGAGATTCTACAAGGCCAAGTGCAGGGTCGTGCATCTGGGTTGGGGCAACTCCTGGTATCAATAGAGGCTGGGGGATGAAGGGATTGAGAACAGCCATGCCAAGAAGGACTTGGGGGTACTGGTGGATGAAAAGCTTGACATGAGCTGAAAAAGTGTGCTTGCAGACCAGAAGGCCAGCTGTATCCTGGGCTGCATCAAAAGAAGCTTGGCCAGCAGGTCCAGGGAGGTGACTCTGCCCCTCTACCCTGCTCTGGTGAGACCCCACCTGCAGTACTGCATCCAGCTCTGGAGTACTCAGCACAGGAAAGACATCAACCTGTTGGAATGGGTCCAGAGGAGGGCCACAAAAATAATCAGAGGGCTAGATCACCTCTCCTATGAGAACAAGCTGAGAAAGTTGGGGTTCTTCAGCCTGGAGAAGAGAAGGCTCCGGGGAGACCTTACAGCAGCCTTTCGGTACTTACAGGGGGCTTATAAGAAAGATGGGACAGACCTTTTAATAGGGCCTGCTGTGATAGGACAAGGGGCAATGGATTTAAACTAAAAGAGAGCAGATTCAGATTAGATATAAGGAAGAAATTTTTTACGATGAGGGTGGTGAAACACTGGCACAGGTTGCCCAGAGAGGTAGTAGATGCCCCATCCCTGGACACATTCAAGGTCAGGTTGGACGAGGCTCTGAGCCACCTGCTGTAGTTGAAGATGTCCCTCCTCATTGCAGGGGGGTCAGACTAGGTGAGCTTTAAACCCAAACTATTTTATGATTCTATTCTATATATGTCTTTTATCATCAAATCAAAATTACTCTACGAACTGCAGAGCGCTTCCCTCAAAAGACATCATGTAACTTTTACATATCTTTTATCAAGTGATGACTATATGTCCACATACACGTCGACAACCTCACTGGAGGACCTTACCTTCAAAGTGGAGTTTGACCCAGGTGTGACAGCAACTGCAGTCTAAACAAGTGACAGGTAAATACCATAAAGCCATCTACATAAGACTTGAAGTTGTTACGAGTTTTTAAATTTCTTAGTTTCAAATTTATTGGGATAAAATGTCTTTGTAGGTCTTTGCAGAACACCTGGCCTGACAGAGCCTTGTTTGTGATAGCAGCTTAGTATGTGGCACACACCAAGGAAGAGGGATCAGCACAAACATTTGTGCAAGCAAAATGAGAGTGGCACAAATACTCATGGGATGTGACAATGCTGGGGACGGGCTTAGGAATATATGACAAAGATCACAGTCAACGTATTTTCTTTCCTTTAAAGGCTTGCTAATATCTGTGTACCAAAATCTATTTTTTTTTCTTTTCTTATGGAACAGTTTGAATATCCCTTTATTCATCATTAACACACTAGATTTTATTTGGGGTATAGCCTGCACTGCTAGCATGGGTATGAATGGAGAGCAGAAGAGCAATACGCAGCCTAACTGTAAATTAACAAGACGTAGTGCTCTGGCTGTAGCAGTGCCCAACCCAGCCCAGTGTAATCATCTCTGGTGATACACACCTTTTAATGTTCATGGACAAAGTTTCATCAGCCAAATTATTTTAACTGTGAAAACTTTAAAATAAGACCATTGAAAGTATCTTAGCTGTTACTTACGTGTGTCTTTCCAGCACATTGCTGTTAAAATTAGGTAATTTTGGCTCTATGATGGTAACCTGGTGGTGACACAGGAAGACAGATTGCTTTCTTAGGGTCAGTTATGCTTTAAAAAATCTTTATAATCAGTGTAACAAGTGGGTGCAACTGCAGTATCACACACATATATTACAAAACACCTAGTAAATTAGTGCATTTGAAAGAAGTTTTGATCTTTTGCTCAGGGAGATCTAAAGTGTCAGCTAGTGGATAAATATCCATTTTCTTTTAAGAGCGGTTTGTCATTTTCTCTTGTGATGAAAGATTTTCCCAAATTCAAGCACATTTCCTTGCTGCAGTTAAAAGCCGAGTGAACAAAACTGTATTTTTCAACTAATAAATCCTCTAAAAAGGAAATCTCATTAGTGTAATGAATACATTGAATGGTTGTTTGTTATACACAATTAACCTCCATTAATTGGAGTGGTGTGCTCACAGAAGAGGGATTGTTTATTTGACAGAATGATTTTCTTGTGGGGAGAAGACGACATTTCAGATAACTTGCCAAAATAACTTCATCTCTGGCTGATGGCACTAGGTTACCGTGGGCAGTGCAAATGGAAGCTGCCTGGAGAGTTACAGAAGGATTTTGTGACTCTGAATGACCATGTAGCAAAACAGCAGGTGAAAGTCAGTGCTGATGGGTAGAAAGCAGTGTAAATGGAGACTTTCTCCAGGCTTTACGTGCCCAACAATGGTGTCTGACCTAGCTATTACTGCTCGGGAAAGAGCTTGGGCCGTAAGAGGCAGATTTAAGAAAAGAGCAGTGTTCAGCAGCAGGCAAGAGGCAAAAAGAAAAGAGTCTGCCTGGAACTGCTGGCAAAATAGAGTTTCACTGTTATGCTATGGTGTAAATCCTCAGCTTGGCTGTCTGTTGAATACCAACAATCTCTGTGCTCTCCCTGGCTCAGAAAGCACGCCTGTTCCCTGGCCGCTGGTGGGGCTCAGAGGCCCCCAACCTCTGGGCTGCTGTGGGGCACGTGCCGATGGCCAGGACCGACGCTGGTCGTGTGCGTGGGCTCTGCCCAGCTAACAGGATTGTGCAGGGGTCCAGGTGGACCTGCAGGCTGCAGTTTCACTCACTGATGCCTTCCTTACCATGTGTACTTTGTGTGCTCACAGTCCCAATTACTTGCATTTAAACAGGCATGCCCACGAAATGCAAATTAGACACAAATCGGCGCAGATATCCCTGCATGAGCCCGAGGATCGAGCAGTGGGGTCAGTCTGAGAGCCAGGGACCGATGGCTGCTCCCTGCCGTCAGAGGCACTGACCTCGAAGGGGCTGAGGGGGGTTCGAAGCCCGCCTCCTGCCCACCCCAGCCCACTCCTGCCAGTGTGCAGGGTCAGTGTCAGGTCTGGTTCACCCATCAGGGAGGTATTTGGCAGAGTTTGGGATGTTAATATGCAGAGATAAGAAGGAAGCAGGGTCTTACAGTTCCATGGAGAGCAATGCCAGGGAGATGTCTAATCTTACAATCCACTTATGTCCTTGGGAAAAAAATGGTACTGTCTCTGTCTCCCTCTATTTAATTTAGTTGCCTTTGAGGATGATTGCTCAGTCATAGAAAGATGAGTTTCAGAGACAGGAGCCCTGATACCGCAAGTTTCCTGCTTTTGCAAGCACTGGAGTCTGACATATATGCAGTGGAATGGAGAAGGTACTAATTAATATCTTTTTGTTAATTTTTCCCTGTTTATGAGATGGAATTGATGCTGCTATTAGGGATCTCTGCTGTTTGTTATCATCACAAGCGTAAGGAAGGCGTTATTACCTTTTCAAAACTTGCATTAACATTTACTGTTGCAGTTAATTCTTAGGCATTCTGTATCAGTATTGCTGCCTATTGTGAAGCCAATAAAATGCTAATGAAAAATGGACCAATTCTAAAGTGCTGCGATCAATATGCAATACTTCTTACATGTTAACCTTTACCATATGGATTTAGTATCACATCTGATTTACACCTAATGAAACAAGAGTCTGCCTCTAGAGTAATTCTCTCTTATTTTTTTTTAGGATGGAGTATTTTCCGCTTCAGGTGTTACTGTACGTAACACTTTGCTCAAGGAGCCACCCTATGGCCTCACCCATCTCCCCTTACCCAATTAATCTGGCTTCAGCAAAAAACTTACTGGCTTCAGTTATCTGCCAGCCATGGGCAAAACTGGATTTCTTGTTCCAAACTCTGCTTGCAGTCCCAATGGTTTAAACCTGGGGAAAAATGATCTACCTAAA
Source organism: Rissa tridactyla (assembly GCF_028500815.1). Classification (NCBI taxonomy): domain Eukaryota; kingdom Metazoa; phylum Chordata; class Aves; order Charadriiformes; family Laridae; genus Rissa; species Rissa tridactyla. Next base: position 96,889,287 of record NC_071466.1, read on the forward strand.
CAGAAGTGCTCTAGGCTTATTGGAGGAACCAGCATGAACATTTGCCACACCATCTCTAGACTTCTCTGTAACATTTTAACCAAACTCTTACACATTTCTGGCTGTGATCATCAGATTTAGTTTGCAACTTTGACAGCTAGACGTGGGCATCTTGCTCTTCTGGTTTGTAAGCATGTTCAACCCTGCTAATTTCAGTGAGATCATGCAAGAGGTGATTCCAGGGCAAGTCTGGCCAGCTGACCTTACTGCGAGCCTGCACGCCTTGGTACTGCAGAAATGTTTTCCTGGAGCTTACTATGCAAGGAGCATACCCATGGCTGCTTCCGCGGAGACAGTGGTGCAGCTAAATGATGGAATATGTTTAACCGGTATATCCTATTTCAAACTCTGTGTCTTTTTTAACAGATATTACCTGTTTTTTCTCTTGAGTGTTTTTATTTGCCTCTTTAGGTTGTAACGCTTCAAATGTTGACTGCTTTAAATAGATAATTAATGATTTTATTCTATTAGATTAATAAACATTTAACCCCAAGCCACCCCCAAGTCTCGTAGCAGTGGAAGGGTACTTCAGAATGATGACAACACATGCGTCACAAGATGTATTCCTCCCTGATATGCCAGGCCCTACTGCCCAAGTGTAGGATGTTCCTGGGCCCTAGCAGAGGACATACCACAAGTCCTGATATCTCTATTTTTTCAGAACAGCTTTTCCCACCTACAAATCCCTGTCTATAAATGTGGTACCCACAAAGAAGCAGGCCCCTGTCTTCTCCAGACTTCGATCTCAAACACCGCGCATGTGCCAGGTGAAGGCAGAAGCAAATGGGAAAATCTAGAAGCAAATGGGAAGGTTGGTTTGCAGCCAGCTGTTACCACGTCTTTGCGTCAAGCCCCAGGTACCTGGGGGCACAGTGGGTGGATATGGGGGACTGCAGCAAGATGAGGGCCTTGCTGGGGTACTCCTGCAGAACTGCAGCAGGCCAAAGGCATGTACTCTGAAGGGTCAGTCCCCACCAGCTCCAGCCTCTCATCTGTACTCATATTTCCCTGCCTAGAGGACTAATTCGCTCCATAGCAAACACTAGATGCAAAGTACAATTGTGTACGTCCTGTGGGCAGCTGGGATTTCAGCGCTATGGTTGAAAATGGGGAGTGCTCCACCTGGACAGCACAGATTGCTCAGTGACTCATGTCTGGGCACCTTCTGCATCCTTCCAGGATGCTCCTGTCCAAGATCAGGCAGCACCCAGCGAAGCAGCTGGAACCAGATTTGTCTCACGCACACCACAGTTGTGGACTTCCCTGATGGTCTGCTTGAGATGGGAATCTCCAGGGATTTTAGCCAGTGTTTTGAGGGGAATGAAATGCTGCTTTGGGAGCCACACAGGTTTTGTCGTCTTTGACTTACATTTTTTCTGTTCATTCACCTTCTTCACTTGTGTTCAGAATGGTGCTATCTATGATTTTCTCCTCTGTAGGTCTCACACCCCTCTAACAGAGGCAAACAACAAGAACTAGCGTAATTCCTAGCACACTCGTGTATTCTCTTTTCTTCCAGCTTCCTCTGAGCTCTGTATCACACCAGACCACTCACCCTGTTAGGAGTCAAAAAAATTGTGAAGACTTAGACAGTACTAAGGCCCAATTATTTTAGTTGTGCAGCTGAATAATAGACCGAAAAGCAAGACGCCTGGAGTGCATCAAAGGCCTAGTGAAGGTCTATAGAGACGCCTGTGTTATTTTAGGAAGAAATATGTGCAGCTCAAGTAATGTATAACTACTGCATTTAAAGATCTATGGCACGAAGAGAACACAGGGTGCTTCTAGTGACAGGAGCTTGAGAGCATCCTTGGCAGAGGAATAAAGTGACTAACTACAAAGCTTATGATATTTCCATGATGGAAGATGATGATCAGTCAGAGAAGCACTATAAAACGGATAAGGGACAGGATAAATGTAGATGGAGAAGGGCCGTAGGATTGAGGTGCTGGACAGTGAGGTACCTCCGTGAGCTGTGCTTGGGGTCTGCCCTCGGCAGGGAAACGCAGGGGAAGGTCTTGTGTCCAGCTGGGCAGCTGGGCAAGGCGAAGTGTGTGTTGTCCCTGCAACAGAGGGGTTAGAAACAGGTTTGGAGCCACCCACCACAGACAGCGTCTGCCCCAGGGATGCCAGTGATCTCAGTGGTGTCCTGGGCAGTGGAGGGCAGAGGGGACCGTGGGGAAGCAGCTTTGGGGAGATGATCACCCCTTCAGACACGGCGCTGCTGGGGGGCCACGGGTCATGGCAGCAGCTCTCCAGAACACACAGTACCAGCACCTGCTGAGCTTGCACAGTGTGCAGCTCACTGCTGCAGTGTTTAAGGAATTTTAAATTCCTCCCTGAAAAAGCAGTATTTGCAAGGGCTTCTGATGGATTGAATTGGTCCTTGCTTGACAACTAGGAGTGGCTCATGGCGTTCTTCGAGAGCAATAAATCCTCTCACAGACCTGTCTCAAGCACGCGGGATATTGCCGTGACCTTGGGATCCTGACTTCAACTGTGGGCTCACAGTGTGAGAGCAGCAATAGGTTTGAGGTGGCCCCTTGTGCCTCTTGTTCCCCAAAAACTTCTCAGACAGGCAGTGAGGGCCCAGCCAGGCTCTGAGATGAAAGAGGCTGGCGTTAGATGAGGCAGACTCATATTATTTAAGCAGGCATTAGCAGAGCCTGAGATCCCGATTGTTCGATCTCAGTGACAAATTAATTCTTTATGTCCAGAGGTGAACATGAGAAAAGCACACGGGAGGCCAGGCAAGCCCCGCATGGGCCTTTGCGGTGAGAGGCAGGAGCCATTTCAAAGTGATAAACAGCTGAACGCTGTGCTGGCGTTAATGCAGCCGCTGAGGGAGTTTCTCCAATGCTAATCTATGAATTTCATAGCCCAACACTCCATTACTTATTTATAGATTTATAGCTCTTTCCCCGCCCTCCCCCACCAGGCATCTGTCTGCTGTGCATGAAACACACAGTCGCAATTACAAAATGTCTTCTGAAAAGCTATCGCCACCCCTGCCGCCTGCTGCTGCGCGTTTTGGGGCAGCAGGCAATTGACAGACTTTGCACGGTACTTTTTGGCTCGGCACCCAGGAGCCAACCCGGGCCAGCAGCACCCGCTGAGCACCCAGTGACACCCAGGGTCCGCCCCACGCTCTGTCTCAGCGTGTAGCAGAGCTGGGACCAGTGGCTGTGCCAGGGCGCAAGGAGGAAGCCAGGGGCAGGGACTCTTTCCTCCGGCAGCAGTAAGAGAGGTCTCTGCTGCACCTCAGAAGGATGCAGGTGGCTCTAGTCCTCCCTACTGTTTACGTCAGAAATAGAAATAGGTCAGTTAATGTGTTTGGGATCTGCTGCATCATTTTCATCTGTGTGCAGTTTTTTTCCTTATGCATGGGAGCAATAATCCTACATGTGGCTATTAACTCCTCTCGGGGACTGTGTTTTGGGCTGCCTCTGGGCTGGGGCACTATTGCTGCAGGCGTTGTGTAGGGATGTCTTTTAAATGATTTTTTTTTTTTTAGTTTTTAATTTTTGCTGTGAGTTACATCCAAGCTGTAAGTGTCATTGGTTGTGGGGCTGGGATCCTCTTTGGAGCCCTGCCAGGGAAAAGGCAGCTCCCGGAGTGTGGCCCATGCATGGTGGATATCTGGCTACTGGCATCTCCGGATGTAGTCCTAGGACTTCGCAGACATAAGGCAGGAAAGCATTGCTACTGCTGCGAGAGATTCAACGAGAAAAGTGATCTTTTGAAGATAAATGTGTTACATATGCAGTAGGAGATTAGGAGGGTAACTGGTACCTCTAATAACAGCCAGCAGCAAATAGATAGCTATGAGAGTACAGCGCATGCTTATACATACTACAGTAGGTCATGCACATTATGTTTTCTGCCAGACAAGATTCTTCTATGTTTCAAAGATAGCCCCAAGAAAAGTGTTTTTCAGCAGTCAAGATGTGAAGCTGAAAACACAAAGAATAAAAACGGCACAGTCACCAGCAGAAGTCAACACTCGCTACCTGTTATCACATTGTGCTTTCTAATGTGTCTCTATTATAAATTCCACACCGTGTGTTGTGCTGAAGTGCAGAGATCTTGGTTACGGCAGGTACTTTTGTTGCAGTGTTGATGGAGGGTTCAAGGGCCTGACATCCAGCTGATACCTGGTTCCTCAGTGCAAGTGCAGAGGCTTTAGGAGCAGCTGTCTCATATTATTATATTTTACCTGGCAAGTGCTTCAGCTGGGATGTATTACCTTGCAAAGCTCTTTATCATTTTAGCACTTCTGTCTCATCTACTTTTGTGTTCTCATTGAATATATTTGTGGTGTCTCAGTGTTACTGATGGCATTTTTGTGTTTTGCCAAAGCTGATATTCTGTAGGTGTATAAATTTTTTTTTTCTACCATATATTTTTAATGATTAGTTTTAAAAGATATCACACTTGTCTTAAAGATTGTTGTAGAACTGTTCTGATGCTGATGACAAAGTTGCTAAGTAATATTGTTCTATGGCTGTCGGTACTTCATTATATTTTACAAAGATTCTGTTTTATTGAATTGATTTGATTTTCTGCTGCCCATTAACTTCCCAAGTATTTTTATATAATTGCTTTGCTTACATAATAATAAACAGTTTATTAGAAAAAAAAATAAATATAATGTTTCTAGTCCAGGCAGGTTTGCAAGTGTTAGTAGGAAGTTCAATGGCAAGAGCTGAGTCAAATCTAAAATCCTTGATTAGCAGTTTTAATCCTACTCTAAAAGGAGATACACAGATAAACAGCTCTCTGCACCTGTCAGAACCTCTATCGTAGTCATCATTTTATTTATTTTACCACGTTATTCAAGTCCTTCAAATTCAAGTCTCCTGCACAGGAGAGCTGTGTCTCATGACACAATGGGCTGAGTAGGTGAGGTAAGCCCATTTTCCTCTAAGGAGGTGTTTCAGTAGGAGAAAAAATCAGTAGAGGAAGAGAATAATTTCCTAAGTTTCAATGCTTTTGTTACCCAACTGTCATCTTTCAAATTCAAGACTTCCATCTAGAGGAAACCTATTTCATGAACTTGGTTTTGCTGGTCTTTTAATGTGTGTCACGTTTGCTGGCTGAAAATAGATTAATTCATTCTTTTTTTCTCAGTTTTCTTTGTTGAATACCTATGAATTTCCTTTTTTCTTGGCAGTTTTTGAAACAACACTTTAACATCAGTATTCCCTGCTTGTACTTAAGGTATCATCTCCATGTTTCTGCTTTCTGAGCATGCTGAAGAGAGAGAGAAATTCTGTTCATATCTGACTGTTATTTATGAATTTGTAGCCCAGAAAGTTACAAGGACCAGATTTTCCCATCAACAGAAATAAAATATGTCCTTAAGCAAAAAAATATTTAGAGTAGCTGAACAGATTCTGGCAACAGTGAAACCATGTAATAATATAGGAAATATTGAATGCAGACATACCCAGTGAGAACTAATATTTCTCAAATAGAGAACAAATAGACATAAATCTTTGCTCAGTTTGTTTTAGGAGTCACTGTTTCCAAGTAATTTTTTCTTAACCTGTAGAGAAATCTGGGAAAAAAAAATCTATCTGAAATGCAAACACAAGCAATTTGCTATTATCTTTTGGGGTTAGGAGTTAAATTCATGTGGATTTTTTTGTCTAATGAACCTTTTAGGCCCTTGTGTGGCTTTGATACTCCGGTTTATCTTTTCTAATATTCTTTGTTTGTCAGATAGGGATAAAATACCTTTGTAATATTTAATAATGAAGTCCCAAATCTAAAACTATACTAGGATGATCTTTGTATTCAGATGTGTGGAATTTGCCCAAGACAGAAGCCAGCTTTCTAGGTGTCAGAGAGAAAAGTTTTAGCTCTCAAAATCATGTTAGCAAAAGGGTGGCATGGTGCAACTGACGGAAATGAGCTGAAGAAATCCAACCGTTTATGCCACAAAACTTGAATTTTGCTATTGTAGCTTAGCTTGATTAAAACAAAGCAAAACCAAACCACATTAAGCTTTCCTGAGATTGTAAAAGCAAGTTCCCCAGGCTGTGTCTGTGTAGCTCAGTAAAAGAAAACCAAGGGGGCGCTGCATCTGAATTATGTGGAATAACCTGAATTTATAACGCTCAGAGCTAACCTAATCACAGTAGCAGATCTGTGTTGGAAATATCTGATCGAAACAGTCCAAAACAGAGCTTGCAACGCAATGACCTAAGAGTTAACTAGTATGAGCGATCAGAAGGCCAGTGATTGCACTGGATCCTCGGTTAGCTTTTACTTAGAAGTAAATATTTCCCTTTAATGACATGGTTCACATAAAAACTGTAAGTACCTTTAAACATACAGCAACTTGAATTCAGCTGAGCACAGCAGGTAAAGTGAGTTTCTCCACTTAGTTATATATATTTTTCTTTCAAGCTCAAGGAAACACGGATTAATTTTTACATAACTACCTCATTTTACCCACTTAATTAGAAGCCAGATCATATTTCTGATTTTCAACATAAGGCTTGTTTCAATTTTGATTATGTGGTACAAAAAATAGAACTTCCTTTGTAGTGCTCTCTTCAGTTTCTTTTTCTGCCAACATTTTCTGAAATTTTTAGTTGACATTATGAAGACTAATTAAGGTCAATTTTGTAACCTCAGGCTTAAATTTGTTTGTATTTTTAATGAAGCCACATTGTGTTACGCAATCACAATTTAATTTATCTAATCTGACACCTGCCACCTTGTTTCTATCAATGTTGATTTTAGAGTTTACTATAGTTGTCCTCAGCTT